>NC_089815.1:203650-306150 GCF_029633855.1 Hoplias malabaricus | reverse complement strand
GCTCTAAAATAGACCGCAAAAACCGTTCACATCTCTTAAGGCCATAGATACACACAGAGTGAGACGGAACAGAGGGATGACACCACTATATTCGCAGCAAACGCGAGACACTTGGCTTTTGGAACTCTCTTTATGTCAATATGCACCCTGAGATATTCAGACAGAGAAAACTCCGGTACATCAGGGGCTGGTTGATATGACTCTGCCAGAAATAAGACTAAATCCAGTGGGGAGAAGAGTGAGCACATCTCAGTTCACTTGGTGCTAACATAACCTTGTAACTTACATAGAGACACCAGCAAATACTAGCTTTATTGAAATGACGGATGGATGGAGATATACAAACATGGACCACTATTTACCACAAGAGGGAAAATCAAGGTTGTAGCATCACAGTAAAGAATATGAAAGAGCAAAAAGCCAACATCATTACAGATGTATAACAATTACAAGGCTATGGAAGTATTAAAAAAGTGCAAAAAAAAAAAGCTAATACAGTAAGAGCAGAAAAGAACTACATGAATAAGTCAAATAGAAAAAAATCCAATTAATTTAATCCCTTTATTCATATATTTAAAAAAAAAAAGACCACCTTAAAAAACCCTGGTCCAATGTGGACCAATTACACTCCGTGAGTTATTTTTCCAATTTCTGGAGCCAAGGATTCCACAGTGTGTCCCCGATCTGGAGATATACGTCCAGACCCTCATACTATCTCATTCTGCTCAGTGCTATTCAGGAGCATGAGTCACTGTGGACACTGAGGGTTATCCTCTTAATCTGGCCACTGAGGCCAGGAATGCCGTCTTTGCGGCACTGAAATAGAACAGGCCCCAGGGTCCAACCAAAACACAGCAGCTCTACTGCGTCCTACAACGTGTCCCTTTTAATCACACGGGCCTTAGGGCCAGGGCCAGGTGCAAAAACAATCATTGACAATCAGGACCATTTTCTACTGGCCTTGGCACGCGGGGTGTTACTGACGCCTGAGAGCGTAGGAGAGAGGAGGAGGGGGCGGACGACGAGGAGGAGGTGGGGGAGTGGGCTTTTACCTGCTTTCACAGCCAGCAGGACCACGTCAAACACAACATGTTCGGGGCTGAACATGGAACACTGGACACGCTGTGAGAACACAAAAATGGAGTCAAGCAAGGATTAGGAACAAATTGAATGGAGGCAGCAGGTTAAAGGTAGAGAGGTAGAGTACAGTGGCTGAAATAAAAGGGGTACTATAGCAGAGTCACAAAGGGCCCCTTGTTTAGAGGGTTTCTAAAGCAAGAGAGAGAGAGAGAGAGAGAGAGCGAGCGAGCGAGAGAGAGAGAGAGGATACAGATTTGCCCTCGGCAGCAGAGGGACGGGTCAGACTTTAAGCTGACGAGGCTCAGACGTAGAGGAAGCAGAAGCCGCTGATTTTCATTAGCCGAGTCCTGGCACGTCGGTCTGTTGTCCTGGCGATGGAGACGGTGCTGTAACGCTGTCCCTGCGCTCACAAATCCGGCTTCTCACTGCTACGTGCAAATCCCAGTCCCAGCCCAGCCCTCACGCTGTAATCCTCGGGATCCAACCACACACGGACACCTGACCTATATACACTGATATTAGTGATATTACACAGGCATCTGTTCCTCGCTGAGCTTTTTTCTGCACGCATCCTAAGCCCAACACTGGGAGTGTACAGCACACACACACACACACAAAGTTGAATCCAACATCTGAAATTTAGGTTTAGGAATAAAAAAATAAATAAATAAAAAAAAAGTCTTCTTCCCAGCTGTTCCCTCTCCCCATCAGGAAAGGGTTAACCCTAGACATTGGAACATATCTGTGACGATCAGATGGCACTCAGACAGTACGGATGTTCAAAAACTGCGAAATCTGGGTGTGGAGGAGGATCCAAGAGTCTCTGAGACAAACTCAGTTTTGGTGCAAGATCCTTACTCCGCACATCCCACCTTTCCATGCGCTCTACACCCCACCGCCGCCCATCAGTCAGAACCTGGGCGAGAAGAAGCCCTGCTGCCTTTCCTTCAGAGCATCATCTCAGCCCACTACACTGTACTACACTCAGCTTGAACCTGTGCTTCACTGTGGAAACACCAGCAGCATCTTTTTCATCCCCAAACTGTGAGATTGACAGCCTTCTGAAGAACATCCTGGTTTTCCTCTCTCCACAGCAGCAGCGTCAGAAACCCTCATCTGAAACATGGGTCATCCGTCTCACACAACATCAGGTTTGATTCATTCGTGCAATAACGCAGCTATAAGAATAAAACCTCAAACAAGTCAAAGAGAATGTCACCTCTGACCACTTCTACCGCTGCATCCATCGCAATTCAGACAGAATTTAAAAAGTTAACTGGGATTTCCAAATCTCAGCTCCTTCCGAGGGTCTGAGCAGGTTAAAACTCCTTGATCTAGATCTTTGGGATCAGTTGGATCCAGTTCAAATTTTCATTTCTGAAATTACAATTGCTCGTAATTTAAATGATAAAATGTGGTAAACAAAATTAACATTGTTTCCCGTGTCCTGTGCACACTCACTGTACGTCATGAACGCAACGTTTTTCGGGGGTCAGTCTGACCCCAAGCTGTTTTCTCTGTATCAGACAAGAGAAATCAACATTTCACCTTCGAATACTGAAAAAAAAAAACACCCTTAAACTGGTTTATTTAACAATGTTTATACAACGATGTTTATTTAACGAGGGCGTCAACATGAGTAAATCTCTGACACAACCATGGAAAACCATTTTAATCCTAAAATTTTTATACTAGTATTACTTTGTTGGGGTCAATTTGACCCCAAGGAATAAACTGGAAGTATCCGTGGCGTTAGCAGTCTCTCCCTCTTAGGACACTTACTGGTATATTATGGTATGTTTACACAGACCCTAGTCTGCAGTCTTCAAGTCAGTGGTGTTACCCACTACACGACACCAAACACCATGGTTTATATGCATTTCATGGACCATCTCACAACAGGATCAGAGGAACTCTGCCTGTTCCACATCACAAGACCCTCTCGGCCAGTTTAACCACTCTGTGACTCAGACAAAACACACCAGTCCTTTGTTGAAACTCTGTCTGCCGCAGAATCTGAGCTGGATCAAGGAGTGTCCAGCGCAAAGGAAAATAGCAGCAAGGAGAGCAATAGACGAGAAACACCCTGGACGTTAACTCCCAAACAAATGACAGTGTAACAGTAAGCATCATGATGGAGCGCCTGCTGGCCACCGGGACGACGTCTGTGGGAAGGACACAGCTCCAATCACTCAGGAGCTTTCACACAGCCCTCAGCCCACCCAGCAGCTGCAGGGCCTTTCCTGGAGGACTGCAATAAAATCTGGTTTAAAAACACTTACCGCATGAAGGTCTTCATCTACAGCACTGAGCACAAGTCAGAAACTTAACACGAACGCAGCGGCCATTTTGAAAGACTTAAGATATTAGGAACAAAGAAGACAACATTATTTTAAGCTCCAACGCGGACATATTTCAGTCTGTTCTCCATCCGCTTCATTTATAACAGCTTCCATTGTTTACGTTAGACTTCATTTCAGTTTTTTTAAAAGAAACCTAGATACTGTTTGGTTTTAGAAGTTGGTTTGGTTTCAGAATGGTCTTTTCACACCTGTGGTGTTGAGCCCTTCTCCTCCCCGTGGACGGACGGACGGACACACACCTGTGGACGTGTCACAGCGGGGCTTTTAGTGCTGTTTATCTGAGGGGGACACTTATTTACGCAGTAGTTAGGACTTACTCTACACCTTTAAACCATTTAAGACAACCTCTTTTCTTTTTAATTTCATCTTTTGAGCATTTCAGTTGTTGTTCGTTTATATTTTTATCAAAGATTTACTGCAGGTTCCACATAAAAGGTTTCTAGAGGGACACCAATTAGTGCAGCACCGGGTTTTTTTTGGAGAGAGAGCGAGCGGCATAAAGTGTAATAAATTCAGATGTTGAATGACTCAATATCTATATTCTATGTTTTATATGAGAAGGGCTCCTGTGCTGTGGTGGTTAAGAGTATCTGTGTGTGTGTGTGTGTGTGTGTGTACACCGCATCTGTGTGTAATTGTACTGAGCGTCTGATAAATTTAATCCCAGAAACTGAAGAAAAAAACAAAACAAAACAAAAAAAAAAACACATCCAATATCCGACCGATAACAATAACCCAAAGACACCCACATATCGCTGAATAATACATCGGCCATCGATACATTGTGCATCACTAATCCAAACACAACCTGAAGCCTCTCACCAGACGGACCAGGAGAATATTTGGTTTGAAATCGCCGGTGCCTCCAAGGGTCCACGGTGCTGAGAGCAGATAAGAGAAAGCAAAGAGAGAGAGAGAGAGAGAGAGAGAGAGATCTGAAATGGAACAGACTGCCGCTGAGCCTCACAAGCCGCTCTCCAAAGCTCTAAAGTGGACGCTCAGACAATTCACAGGCAATGAACCCGTCGACTCGAGAGGCCTTTTTCGCCGGACGTCCAGTGGCCTACACAGAGGCAGCATTTCAGGTCTCGTTCTGAACTCGGTGGCACAGGCCAGGCTCTACAACCTCTGTTTGTATTTATTTTAAATAAAACCAGTAAACATTTATTTGCTTGTTGTGGCCCTAATTTTAGCCTCCTGCTCGAGAGCAACAGAACAACACATACATCAGTCCAGCGGCCGCAGGACGCCTGAAAATACACCAGGCTGGCCACACGCACGGCCGCTCGCTTGGACAAAAAGAGAACCGATGAGAGGCAGAGCTCGGTCGCGACAGAGGCAGACAGCAGGATAACTGAGCTCTTATTCCAAGTGCAGAGGCGAGACGAGGCGTGACACACTGCTAACAACTTATAGGAAGGTCCAGGACAAAGCTAGAAGGCCCCATAAATAGTACTGAAGTACTGAAATATGCAAAAGTCTATAAAAGACCACGACCAGGTAATGCAGCTCGCTCCTTATGATTCACAGCGTTAAAATCAATCCCTGACCAATGCTTATGACAAAGTATATAACCCTCCTACGATCAATACATTCGCGTGGCCAGAAATTAAAAATGACGCATCAAGATGATAAATGCCTGCTTACACCACCACAGCTCACTCACGGCCTTCAGCTCGAGGAGGACCTCTCGGCTTCACAAACTGGACAACCACCAGATAATCTGGATTTCCACGGGGGCCGTGGCCTGTTAACAGCCGAGGATCAAAACGTACTGTGTGTGAAGTACTTATGTAAAACGAGAGGATTGTAAACAAGTAAAAGAACTCTGCGTCCCTCAGTCCACTTCCACTGTGTGCCGTCTCCTTCTGGAAGAAGCCACCGTATAAAAACATGGTCATGCTGTATTTTGTTTTTCAATAAGAAAGTACTAAAAAGGCACTTATGGGCACATATTTTCACTGAGCTCCAGTTATGACATTCGTGTGGCTTTATGTACCACACAATCATGTGTACATTGCTGTTTTTGTTTCTGTGGTTTAAGACTTATGTTAATATTGGATTCTTATGGGCTTAAAAAAAATGCAGTGCGGCTTGAAGCACACTTAACGACAGCACGCAGAGAGCTAACCAAATGCAGACTGAAATATGTATTAATCGATTAACCACCACTGGCCCTTTCTCTTTGGGTGCGTAACACCCACCAAACCACAGTTCCATTCGATAGAGAAATATTGGGGTAATTCTCCGGGTCGAGGCAAGAATGAAGCTGGAACAGAGAGAGTCCTGATCTGGAAAACTCGCTCTGATGGCTCTGAGTGGTAGTAAGAGTGAATCCACCTCTGGAAAGGTGTAGATTTACAGCCCAGTGGTGCATTTTAGTCCTGTCCTGAAATTATAATCAATATAAAAATAAGCAACAGTCCAAGAGTCTGGAAGTTTACATTTACAAAAAAAAAAAAACAGTCACCAGAAGCATTTCCTTAGCCATTTCCTCCCTGATGCGTCCAAATAAACAGAAACGCCAGTATTCTTCTGCACATAAACACTATGGGGACAGAGTTTCCCATTTGGGACCAGTGCATTTTGAAGCGGCTGCTGTGGCCTGGTTTCCTGAGCTGCTGGAGAAGGTTCATATTTACGTCTAACGCCCCAAGCTCCCAAAACACTGCAGAGTGCAATAATGACCCATCTCAGATAAATCTCCAAAAAAGAGCCCATGAAAGGAGCCACAAAGTACAGGATTGCAGTGGCAGTATAATTCCTGGTTTTGCCATGTAGCAAGAAATAGCCATTTTTTTCCCCCAGTGAGTGAAGGCTGAGGCATTGTAGAGGAGAGGACACGTGTGGGAGGATTACTTCCTGTGGAGTGGGCTGACCAAAAAGAAGAGAGGGAGGAGAGAGAGAGACAGAAAAAACAAAAAAACCACTTGTCCACAAACCTCAAAGCACAAGAGAGGACACGGTGCTGCTGAGACACGAGGACACCTTTACTCACCCTCCCCTTACACACTCAAACACATGCGTGCACACACGGAGATAAACCAAAAGAGAAATATAATTTCCCCTTGTGGTTTCCCTTCTGTTCTGCTGCATCAGGTCTTTGATCTAAATCTTATTCTGTCATTTCCGCTGCTGAGCGTTCATCTGAGATCAGCGCAGTCACAACACCGGAGCCTCGTCTTCTGACCCGTTCTGTCTCATAGAAACAGCAGCAGAGCTCCAGTAACAGCGCTTTCATCTGTGTATAGGTCTGTAAACACAGGGCGGAGTGACGTTTGGACTGATGTGAACACGAGTCAACACCGTTCCCTAATGAGAACGATTCACTGCGTAAACCAGACAAGACTGTAACCCACAGATATGATTTACCCCCCCTCCGTATGTTACAGTCAGCACGACTCATGCTCTGTTTAATGTGAGGAAGTGTGTTCTCTGCAGCAGACGTAAGGGGAAAAAAAATGATGTGAAACTGGACCCTACGCACTCATACTTCTGCATTTTGAAATATACATTTAGCTCCGCCTTCACGCTGAAAACATGCCGCCCTCCTCCTCCGGTTTCAGGAATGGTGGTCAGACTGGATGGTTCACAGGACGACTGCACAATAAAATTAAGACTGCAGTGTGTTCTGACACGGTGTCATTAGTCACTTTTCTGAAAGGCAGCAGCTGAGCTCGACAAGTCCGGCTCCTGTCACTTGAAACGTTAAGCAATACATGGAAAAGGATTAACAGTAGGATTGTGTTTCATCACGAGATTCACGAGGGAACCCTGGTCCTAGACACGAGACGAGATCAGATCAGAGAATAAACATCTTCAACTGTTTCATAAATCTACGGTAGGGGAGTATAAAGCCCCCCAGCTCTGGGCTGTGGAGTGGGGCTACTGCGCTCCCGGACTAATCACATCTCAAACATTATCAGCGCTGACTGTAATCAGATCAGGTGTCCTGACATTTTAGTCACTTAAAGGCACATACTAAACAATGAGAAAGGTGTGTCCCTCTCTGCCTCAGGGGAATCTTAAATATGCATTACCGTATAAACCACAACTACGGCTGAAATGCACCCTCGATGATTCAGTGTGTTACTAATTAGTTTAATTATATAAACATGTAAATCTGTGGAAACAACATTGTAAAAATGTTCTACGTTATTACACAGCCATCACAAAAAAGAGAGATGGAGGGACCCTTTAATACTGTACGCAAAAGACAAGAGGAGTGATGGCCAAGGGTTCTTCAGTGAAGACAACTGTTCTAATCAGAACCACAAACACTCCAAGAAGCATTAGGATTCTTTAAGGATTCTCTGAACTGTGAAAGCGCTTTCCACATCAATGGAGAATGTATTCTGAACGTTTCTGTATCAGAATTTTAACTGGTTTTATTTAGCACCAAAATATTAGAACCAGGGCGACACGGTGGCGCAGCAGGTATGGTGTGTTCTCCCTGTGTCTGCGTGGGTTTTCTCCGGGTGACTGTCTGTGAGGAGTTTGGTGTGTTCTCCCTGTGTCTGCATGGGTTTCCTCCAGGTGACTGTCTGTGAGGAGTTTGGTGTGTTCTCCCTGTGTCTGCGTGGGTTTCCTCCGGGTGACTGTCTGTGAGGAGTTTGGTGTGTTCTCCCTGTGTCTGCGTGGGTTTCCTCCGGGTGACTGTCTGTGAGGAGTTTGGTGTGTTCTCCCTGTGTCTGCGTGGGTTTCCTCCGGGTGACTGTCTGTGAGGAGTTTGGTGTGTTCTCCCTGTGTCTGCGTGGGTTTCCTCCGGGTGACTGTCTGTGAGGAGTGTGGTGTGTTCTCCCTGTGTTTGTGTGGGTTTCCTCCGGGTGACTGTCTGTGAGTAGTGTGGTGTGTTCTCCCTGTGTTTGTGTGGGTTTCCTCCGGGTGACTGTCTGTGAGGAGTGTGGTGTGTTCTCTCTGTGTCTGCGTGGGTTTCCTCCGGGTGACTGTCTGTGAGGAGTGTGGTGTGTTCTCTCTGTGTCTGCGTGGGTTTCCTCCGGGTGCTCCGGTTTCTTCCCACAGTCCAAAAACACACGTTGGTAGGTGGATTGGTGACTCAAAAGTGTCCGTAGGTGTGAGTGTGTGAGTGAACGTGTGTTGCCCTGTGAAGGACTGGCGCCCCCTCCAGGGTGTATTCCCGCCTTGCGCCCAATGATTCCAGGTAGGCTCTAGACCCACCGTGACCCTGAACTGGATAAGGGTTACAGATAATGAATGAATGAATGAATGATAAACAGTTTCCATTGATCTTAAGAGCCCTTTCAAGGAGAGAAAAAAAAAAAAAGACTTTGAGCAAATAGCTGAAGTGTTCCTGCTTCTATATAGAACCATTATCTTCACTGAAGCACTCTTGAAGAACCATCTATTTTTAAGAACACATTCTCAACGCCTCGAGACCAGAGTGAAGATCTAGTGCTGCAGGATTGAGGAAGCCAGGCAAATAAGATGCCGCCCATCAAGATAAGAGCTAAATAACGAGCGAGTCCAGGTGTTTGCGTTGGGCCGAGCGGCCGCGAGAGATGAATAACCGATGACGGCACTTGAAAACAATAATAATAAAATAAATAAATCTCCCTCGGCCGCTCGCAAGCTCTCAGAAATCATACATCAGGTGCCATGACAACAGAGTCCATTGCGAGAGGCGCAGAGAGAAAGAGGAAGTCAATTAAACGAGGCTGGGGGGCTCCTCTGCATCTCTGCTCCATTCATCACTGCAATAGGGTTTAACTGACACACATTACTTCACTCTGTTGCCACACATTTCAACTGAACAGAAGGCAGCAGCCCTCAAGGGTTTCCAACACTCTGAAGCACATTATACAGCCTGGATGGAACATCTCTCTGAGGATTTGATGGTTTTCAGCCACAAGAGTTGGCTGAGGCCAGGTATTGATGTTGGAAGTTAAGTCCTGGATCACAAACACAAGTGAACGCAGTTTCCAAAAGGACAGCGTGTGGCTTTGTTTTTACTGCTTTAAAGGCAACGGTCAAGATTTGAATCCGAAGCATAGTCTATAAAATTAAGACGTTGTCTGCTCTGGTCTCTTTGTGCATCGTGGGGTTTGAACGCAACAAGAACTGAGTTGAACTTCACCGACAAACGCGCTACAGTCAGTTTCTTACTCAAACGCACCGCTCCACAACACAAGCTTCAGAATGAACACAAAGACGGAGATAACTTTGTTGTGAGGAAAGCAGTTCCCCAGAATCAATGGCCTTTAAGGCTCTCATTTCTTTTGAGATTTGAGTTCACCAACTAGGCGAGTTGTCTACAAACTTCTGGACATCTGTGTTCAAATGACATAGTAAACTAAAAAAATCAACAAAAATGGAGATACGTGTTTTTAACTGGACAGCGACGATGTGATTAAACTCTAACTTCCGTGTTGCCGTCTCAACAAGCGCGCTGCAGAGAGGAGCCGCAGGAGGACAAGGTCAGAGGAGCAGATTGAAACGTTCGGGTCCGTGTAGGAGCGATCTCTGGGCAGCTGCGCATGGGATTGTGGGTCGACAGGCAGAAGGCAGGGCCAGGTGATGGGCGATCAGCCCACATTAATGACAAAAGCTCAGTGGGCCTCCCTCGGGCCAGCGCTGCTCTCTCGCTGCGTCTCTGCGTTTCTCTAAAAGCTGTGATCTACGCCACAGAGCAGCGCTCCTCTCAGAGATGGGTTCTGGATTCATATGGCTTTCGTTTCCAGCCCGAGGGTCGGGGAGAGTTCACGAGGGTGATTCCAAATGCTGAACGTGCTACTACCTCGGATCTTGGGCATGTTTTTCTAAAAGTATTACAGCATGAAACGACTTTCTACACAGATACAGACACAGATTTCAAATACCAGAGCAAACATTATACACTCACTGGGAACCCCTGTGTTTTCAACCAATCCTTACACTTCGCCAAGCCTCTGAGCCATAAACTGATCAATACAATGCCGATAGCCTAGGAGCACTTACTCTACTCTGCTCTGGTGAATCTGGCCCCAGTACCAGGCGCCAAAAAGCGAGTAGAGCCGAGTCGAGTAGGTACAACGCAGAGGACCATTCTGTGTCTCTACACAGCTCTAGTCTTCAACGTTGGAAAAGTTGTGACAGACTTGAGTCAAAATACTGAATACATTTTTTTAAATCCAGAGATTCATGGCTTTATTCAGTTAGTGTTTATGTGCTGTGACAATGTTAATGATGTGCCGTGACGTAGTGCAATAATCAATCACAATGAGAGCGCAATATTGCACAACCACATACTTAGCATTTCTGTGAAGCGCGTTTCCTGTTACAGCGAGAAAACATGAATAACACTTCTGCTATGTAGACAGATTCAATCTAAAGCCACTGGATTTACAGGTGCAAAAACTATTTACTCTACACTACAGGTGATCCTTCAACAGCTCCACTGTTCACACTCTTAACACAAACTTAGACAAGGGACAGAAAGACACACACACACACACACACACACACTTCTCAGGCTATGGCCAAAAGCTATTTCTGATCAAGCCTGTGCCAGATATTTTAACAGCAAATATTTATACATTAAGGTACATGTACGTCTGAGATCATCCGCAGTGCCGTGTTCCTGTCTGGAGCATTTGTCAATTTTTCAAACCTAAAGCTCCTTTGTTACAGGGTCCCGCCCCCGCCCCTGAACCCCCGTCGGTCGTACTCTTCACTTACGGAACTTTTCAGGAAATTAATGATCAGATACATTTTGGCAGTTTTCTCTGTAGCTAGAAACATCCGTCTCAGACTTCACTGGCAACTTGTTAATAATTTAGTACAGTGAAAGAACTACAGTTATGAAAATGTATAACAACATTTATAGTTCTCCTGCAGCCCCCTTAGCTCCTTCTTACACCATGTGAGAGCCCGTGATGTTGGCTGCGGTATAAACTGCAGCTTTATTGATTTATCAAAAATAAATAAATAAATAAATAAATAAATCACTCCAATGTTTTGATGAAAAAAAAAAAAAAAAAAAAAAAGAATGATTCAACTTTCCGCTCTAAAACCAGGCCACCATTTCACAGAGCAAGCTACTTGGTCTTTGAGGTCACTTTCCAAGGCTCTGCCTCTCTGAGGACTTGTCGAGACTTGCGAGGCAGTAGGTCCTCGCCGTGTCTATAAAGCACTGAAGGCAGAACGCTCTGACGTTAATAGCAGGTTGCCCAGCTGTGCCGTCTCTAACCAGCCCTGCACAGCTGTAATTAAAGCACACATCAAATGCGCATTAAAGCCCCCACTGGTACAAGGCGCAGGGGGAGAGACGCTTGCAGAAGCACAGCTTCTATTCGGGACCCGTTCCACCTGCCAAAAACTAATGGTGATTTATCAGAGGGCCTCTGATGCCTTTCCAACCTACTAATTTTTCCATTTTGCCAATTTATGAGCAAAAGGCGCAGTCGCATTCGCCGTGAAAGATTATGTACACGTCTGCTCCAGTCAGTGAAAATGGAAAAGAGGTAATCTTGCCTTGACGGATAGGATAAGTAGACTAAACGATACCCTAAGACTTACTGAGAATGAGAAGAAAGTATGCAATCGTGGCCGAAGACAAATGAAGAAAAGTACCACTTCCCCATTCCTAAACATCTTCGAGTGGTGAGGACAGAGGCAAAGAAAAGCTCCGGCCTCGGCGCTAAAAGCTCACTGGCATGACAGTCATTTGTCAATCCGCTCAAACCACTTCCTGACCAGGTGAGCTCTGAAACCCTGAAACATGCTCTCAGCTCCTCAGCCTCTGGTATTTCCCACCACAGCACTCAGAAACGAAGAGGCTGGCTCTGCCTCTGCGTCTGACGGCCCGTCCTCCCCGGATCAGAGGTCACCCTCACAAAAGTTCAATGAAAGACTAATGAAGAGGACTTTCCCATGAGTCACTCACTCACTGTGTTTCGTTCTGGTGCTTAACAGGCGTTGCTCAACAGCCGAGACTGGACGGTCCACTTAACTTGAGGCAGAACATTTGCAGCAGGTTTTGAGAAAGCCCTGCTGCACGCTTTGGACAGATGCCTTAGAAGAAGCACTTTTGGGCTCCTGGAGAACTCTGAAGGGAAGCAGTCACAGGGCTACAACAGCCTTTTAATGTAGAGCTGGACGATACCGACAAAATCTATATCGCAATATATTTCTTAACTTCGGTCGATACGATATAATTCAATACGAACAATAAAAAAAGCCACAGAAAACACGACATCACCGTCAAACAACCACCTCTGGGCTCTATCAATATTAATATTTATAAATTAACTTTAAAACTGAGGACAGTGGCCTGTAACGACTGACAGTGACAGGTGCTGTAAATAACACTGTAACATAGAAAATGTGTATAAAAGTAATATTGTTACTGAAACTTTTTATATTGCGATATTGATATTGAATTATTGCCCTGTTTTAATGACTGAAAAACTCGGATAAATGATATTTATTTATTTATAAATGTTTCACAGCACTGTGATGGTTTTGCTCCGTTGAATGTCTTCACGAGTTCATGCCATTTGTCTTTAAAGGATTATGTAAGAGTTATGTATTCATTCACTCATTCATTCGCTGAAACCTGTTCATCCAGATGAGGTTGATGTCGGATCTGGATCCTACCCTGAATCCCTGGGCGTGAGGCAGAGGAACAGACGATGAACAAAGCCCCATCCTTCAGTTCAACGTTATTAAAGTTATAATAAATGACTCGTTACCATATGTAAATAATATGTAAATGAGAGCCATATTTCGAAGCTAGGTCACGGATTCGCAGTGAAGGCTTCTACAAATCACCGCACCTGCTAAAGTACCACAAACAGGCTTTAAAACGATCATAAATAAGTAAGACACTGAAGCTCTGAATAAACCTTCCGTGAACAAATCAGTTTCTGCTGAACATACGGAAGAACTTCTTTAGACAAGCCTTTTGACACTAATACTTAAGCTGCCTTGGATTTACCTTTGACACTGATGGACACGAGAGCTTTACACACTGCCGTGCCCAAGTGCTTCTTCATAAAAGAGTGTTTATTAACACAAACACAGGCAGCTCTTTTGTGCTGAAAGGCTCATATCCCATTGAAAACGCAAACACACACGTATACAGCACTGGTATGTAAGAGCGCTGAGAGGGTTAATGGCTGCCAGGGAGCAAGGATGGTGAAGGGGGAGAGAAAAAAAAAGCCTTTTGCAAAAAGCTGCAACCTACAATTTTCAATCCACCAAATTGCAGTTCTGAGAGGTTGTTAAAAGGAGCTGATTTTAGAACAATGTGCACTAGAAAGCAAGAGCCTGCAGATTGGACTTTGGATTGCAGCAACACACTTTGCTTTGATCGCTGTAATGTGACCTTGTATTTCTGTCCAAGAACAAAATATCTCCTTATTGAAATAAAGGAGGCATTCTTTAAAAATCAGCTCGAAAGAAATGGTGCTCTGCGCGGCTGAGAAGCCTGTGATCAGGGTGTCAACGTTTGAGCCTTTTCAGTCTTTTGCTGGTTGACACTTTTACTTGCAAAATTGTGCAAAATTCAAAACCAGCATCACAACAGTGCTTCTTCGAAACTACCATCTGCCACATTCCTACAGGAGCTTTATCACTGATCGTTTGAATCTCTGGCTAAAACGAACCCCTGTGCCACCTACTAGCCCTGACTACATAACAAGCAGTTTCCTCACAGCCACAGCGCCCCCTTTGCTTCCTGTAGTGAACTGTAATTTGTCAGCATTAGAGAAAATGACCCCCAAAATGTACATTGATTCAATCTACATCTGCCCTACACTGAACCCCTTCGTGACGCTCGTATGTGTCAAAAGATGCAATACAGCTCAGGAGGCGATATGGCTTTTGTGTCATTAGTCACCCCAACGAGGCCCTTTACTCACCTCATACGACCAGACGCACTGCACCCCGGCAAACCGCCGCACACAGCGGCCCACCTCCACGTCTTCGTGGGTGGTGTACATTTCCTGCAGGCACTGGCGGATGTGAGGCACCATCCGTCTCAGCACCTCGCGACTCATGATCACACCGGGACCGCCCATGCAGAAGTTCTCCCCGGGCTCCAGGGCCAGCTTGCCCAGCTCGTCCCGAGCCCCCATGCCCGTCTGGCCCAGGAAAATGGCCTCGCTGCTGTTGAGGCTCCTCAGGAAGCTCTCCAGCCGGTCACTCTTAATGTAGACGTCATCGTCGGCGCGCATGAACCACTCGTACTGGTCCAGGTAGTGATCGTGCATGTACTTGAGCATCATGAAGGACTTTTTCTGCGGCGGGTAAGAGTCGTCTACATTCTTCAACGCCACGATGGGGATGGGAATTGACGTGTCGGAGCCTTCGCTGGAGAAGAACTCCACCTTGCCTGGAATTGTTTGGGCCCAGGTCCTGTAACACACACACACACACACACACACACACACACACATATATATACATTAAGTCTGACATGACCTGATCTTTTCCTGTAAGCCTTACAACCAACTTTAGCTGGTGTTACTTCTGAAATAAAGAGAACGTTGGTGCTTTTCTGCAGCGCCAGACTGTTCTCTTCTACAATGTGTTTGAACATTGCTGTGAGGATTTAACTGCACTAGAACATTAATGAGGTCAAGTGCCGACACTTTCCTAAAGTCAGGGGTGACCCAGAGAAATATATCAACCAGTTAGTGCCGTGGGGAACTGAATTTGTTTTTTATTCCAGCCTCAAACAGAGAAAACGAGGATTACAGAAACACCATTCATTGCGGATTACACGCAAGCACAGCGTAACCCAACACTCCAAGGCAAACCTGGATATGAAAATAAACTGTTATCTGCAGTCTCTATGCAAACAGAGCCTAAGCCACACTACAACATCAGGCTTATCTTTCAGAGCAACACTGCTGCCAAAGAGGTTAATCATAAAAACCTAATCACAATCTATTCTGGGAGCGATTCACGAGAAATTCAGGCTCATTCCAAAAAAATATTCTGTTTTCCGTCTGAGAAACAGGGAGGCATGTTCTCAAACTGCATTAGTGTGGCCCACATGACTGCGAAAGAAAAGACAGCACTGTTCGGACTGCATGCTTTCTTCACAAGCAAGAGTCTAATATTATCTCTTAAAACTCCAGAACCCCAGCTATTTAAAGGATTATTCCCAGCAAGAAACATCCTAGATAAACACAAAAGATCATTTTAAACGTTCAGACCATTCTGTTCACAAAGACCCCACAACTACTTTAGGATGAGATTGGCCTTTGTGGCTTTCTGCGTTCAGATACAGTTCAGAGACGACGTGGGATACGGCTGCACGGCCTGAAGCGACCCACAGACAGAGGTAGATGGGAAGAAATGACAGAGGCGGATAAACGAGTGGCCGTGAGCAAAGTGACCAAACGCACGTTGGACTTAAAAACCCACTCCAGTGAAAATCAAGCGTTAGCGCGTCATCGCGATGTTGTTAATGCTAGAAGTGCATCACGCACAAAATAACTGGTCAAAGTCATGGCTGAGCATTTCCTCTTTGAAACTGCAGTGTTACAAATGGGCCGATTCAGGAGAGGATTTCTGAGGTCACAAAACCAAGGAGTAGTGCTGGGCGATATGAGCGCGAATCAATATAATGATTAATTGTTCATTATACCACGATTATGATTAATGAACGATTATTTTTGACTCTCAGTTCAGTGACGAGGCTTGCGTTGTAAATATGCTCCAGAATTAAAGCTGGGATCGTTTTTCTAACGTTGCTGGGAGCGTGTTCCTCTCTTGTATTTTGAGCACAGTCATCTTAATTATAGTCAATACAGAGCACGTCCAAACCACACACGCTGTATTTCTCTTTGGTACAATCTGCTTGAGTCACTCGGTCGGCCTCTGCGTTTAGTTTGCTTCCATGTGGCAGATAGGGGGCAGGATCATGTGATTACAGCTTGGTAGCGTGGTTTTAAAGGGACAGTACGTGAACACACAGCGGGGACACAACAGAATAAAAATAACTGATGTAATTGATATAGACAAGATTATGTCAATTAGGAGTTCTAAAGGTCAATTTGGATTAATTTTCGATTAATTGCCCAGCCCTAATAATGAACCAAAGCAGTCATCATACATGCAGAGTGAGGTCTGTGCACCGGTAATGTAACAGAATACTCTTAATTCGGGAAAGAATTTCTAAATTTGTAATTGAGAAATACAAAGTGAAGCTTTTAGGGGTTTAAACAAAAGTTTGGAATGATTTTAAACAGAATATTTCAGGGCAGTTTTTAAACCATGGTTTTGAGGGTGCAGTTTCAAAAAACGATTACGTATCATGACACGATATTTTTGTCATATCAACCACCCTTTAACATACTGAAAAACCCTGTTTGAAACCACCCTTCCAGGCACTAACAAATTATTTTAGATATGATACACCAATCATCCTCAGATGAGTTACGAGGGTGAGAGATTCTCTTGAATTCTCCACCCAGGATTTATCTTTTTTTTTTTTTTGGCTTTGTTTCTCCTCTTGTCATACAAGCTAAGAATAAACCACAAGAAATCATCATATCACCACATTCCCGTGACAAATCTGGACTAAACGTATTTCTGGTCATTCCAAAGAGCTTTTTAAATGTTCCTCGGTATCACGACTTGCCTCCCATTCACACGCTGCCTAAAGCCTTGCTTTTGTCCCAACCCCCTTCTTTCAATCTTCCTTTATTTCCCCTCTTTCTCACACCTATACCCCACAGCTGAGCCACCGTGGGGGGAAAACCAGATTATCTCCACTATTCCCCATTCATTTACATATCTATTTACATTCCCAGCACTTGGCAGACACTCTTATCCCCGGTTTTACAACCCTAATCTGTTCCAAATGGGATAACGTAGGGCTGGGTGTCCTGCCGAAGGATTCCTTCAGACAAAGAGGTAAGCTTCCCCCGAGCAGGGAACTGAACCCCAGCCCATTACCTCACTACATAAGCCAAGCAAGGTCATTCTGGCCTAGTGTCTATCGATGCAGCCTTAACATGGAGGCTACGGTGATCTTTTCGTCATAAGACGATAAAAAACATAGTAGTGCGAAACGGAAACACGTTAAACTCATTCATAAGACGAACAGTGGGCGGCCAGACAACTGAAACTGACCGTTTAAACGTGGAGTGGGGTAGGATTTCACAAAAAGGTCTTCTCTACTGTATATTTATGAACAACTTTTTCCACATTAAACACGTTTCAGCACCGAATGCTGCTTTGCTATTGTTCTCCACTTCTTTTCTCAAAATGTGACTGAATCTGAAAAGATCCAAACTGCTTTCCTCAAAGCCCTGTTTTCATGGGTTATTAAAAGCCAAAGTGATAAACACGGTATTTTTAATGAGATTTACCACATTTTAATTAAAATATGCCCAGATTTTCACCTCTTTTGCTCATATATGTGCACTTTTTCTGTTCTGAGTCCCCCCCCCCTCCACACACACACACACACACACACACACACACACACACACACACACTGAATAAAGCCTTGCCTTTGTGGGGTATAACATTAGAAAGACAGTCTTGGAGCTAAACAGTGAATATCTGTTTTCATTCCTTCACGTTCCCTCAAGATATCTCCCCTCTCTTCTGCTGTGTGAACGCCTTCTCCCTCACCGTGAGTCTGTCCCCCTCTTCCCCACAGCTGCCTTGCTTTTGTTCCCCCCTCTTCCTTCATCTTCCCGATTTTATCCCTCTGTATTTCTCACCTATACGCCGCCACAGCTCTGTTATTCAGGTACTTCTGAGCCGTCATAACGCCGACGAATAAGAAATGCCCCGCTTTACGAGCCTCTCTCTCCGGCGGCGGAGCTCCATGCTCCTGCGGCGGCGGTGGCCACATCAACAGCCGGCTGCAGCCCCCCGCCGCTCCGCTGCCCGCACCTCCCGCGCCCCCGGCTCCCACGCCTCCGCCTGCGGTGCGCTTGTGCCCGGCTTTATTCAGTTCCGCGGCCCGCGGCAGAATGAGCCTGGAAGCCAACGTGAATCCGACCACCAGCCCCAGTAGGACGCTGAACCAGGCTCTGCGGGTTCTCCCGGCCATAACACACTGCTGCTGCTGTTAAAACCCCAACACCTTCCTTCTTTATTCGTCTCTGCTCTAGTCGGCTCCGGGACCCGTTAGACTGCGACTGAGTGAGTGTCGTCGCCCGGCTCCAGCGCTCCGAACGCGTTCTCTTTCATGACAGAAGCCGCCGCTGTGGCGCTCCGGCTCCGACTCGCTTACTACCGCCCGGGCGCCACATGCCCGCCTCAGAGAATCACAAACTCGGACTGAAGATCCTGAATCACCCGCGGTTTCCCTCTCCCGGCCTGAGAGAGGCGCTCCGCGGCTCCAGCACCGAACACTCCGGGGCTCTGACACGCGTTCACAGCCAAAGCACTACGCTGCTTCTTCTCTTCCTCCGCCGCCGCCGCTGCTGTGAGTTAGAGCCGCAGCCGAGAACAGCGCCTCTTACAGGAACCGCAGCACAGGGCGGAGGAATCGCAGGGCAACTCCACCCACCTCTCAGATTTTATACATAGTGACAGTTGATGGTTACTATCGCTACTTCTACTCCTCACAAGTATAAACCTCACCTCTCTACTAACACTAACACTACAACTACTGATAATACTACTCTTAACTACCATTACTAATACTCCTAATAATAATAATAATAGCTCCAGCAACACTATATCGCCACAAACAAATTAAAAAATGATAAGCTTAAAGTAAGTTTAAAACATTGTGGTGTGGCGCGGCTAAACGCCTCCATTTTGTTGATCCTTGTGGACAATAATTGTTCCTAATTTTCAATGCCATTTTATATTACTTTGGTGACTCTTCGCGTTTGTTTTTACTGTGGTTTTTAATCACCACCACATTCCTGCAGTGGAGTGTGTGTATGAAATGGACACAGCGCCATCTACCACACTACCACCAGCATTACAGGAGAATGATTCTTAATTCATTATGATAATATAGAAAATAATAATAATAATAATAATAATGGGAGAAGGGAGATCATTAAAAAATAAATATTAACAGAAGGAAACAAACACCCTCTTTATTTCTGTCTTTACACGGTGTGAGAGAGAGTACACACTGCCCCCTAGTGTTCTGCACATAGAATGAGGGACATGAGGAAATAAAATAGCTCCAATAATGAATCAAAGAAAAAATCATTTTCCGTGGTCGGTTTGGAGCCTGTTTATTGGCTCGTGGGGCATGGTCTGGGTTTACTTTCTCCTCCACAACAACAACAGAGCTCCATTTCTGGAAAAGTTGGGTTGGATTTTTTTTGTGAAAGCAATGAAAAGAAGAGTCAGTTATTAGTTAAATATTCCCCTGAACTTTTAATTAACACAACAAAGGTAATATTTTCCATGTTATATTTGTAAATATAACAGATTTTAGAATTTGACGCCTGTAGAACATTCCAAATAAATGTGGACAGGGCCAAGAGTGAAAAATGTATAAACAATTGAAGTTCTGACACTGAGTGGGTGGAATGGTAACAGATGAGGAGGAGGGTAATTTCATTTGGATGAAAATAAGTGTCCATCATAGTTTTAGAAGATTACGGGGCATGGCTCATCACTTTGAGGCACATTTATGAGAGAAGGCTCCAGGGCTCTAAAGAGAAGCAGCTCTGGGTTGTGGAAGACTGGAGGAAAGTAACATTCAGCGATGAATCAGACTCTGTTTCAGTCACGGAGACGATGCTGAAAGGTTTGTCAATGTAGAAAACACTGTTTTTTAATAGTAAAGACCATGCCTCAAAAGAAATGAAGCACAAACTCAGATATTTATTCATTTATTTATGTTTGACGAATTCATCATTTCTTCCTTGACTTAATCATTCATCCATTATCTGTAACCCTTATCCAGTTCAGGGTCACGGTGGGTCCAGAGCCTACCTGGAATCATTGGGCGCAAGGCAGGAATACACCCTGGAGGGGGCGCCAGTCCTTCACAGGGCAACACACACACACACATTCACTCACACCTATGGACACTTTTGAGTCGCCAATCCACCTACCAACGTGTGTTTTTGGACTGTGGGAGGAAACCGGAGCACCCGGAGGAAACCCACGCAGGCACAGGGAGAACACACCACACTCCTCACAGACAGTCACCCAGAGGACACCCACGCAGACACAGAGAGAACACACCACACTCCTGACAGACAGTCACCCGGAGGAAACCCACACCGACACAGGGAGAACACACCACACTCCTCACAGACAGTCACCCGGAGGAAACCCACGCAGACACAGAGAGAACACACCACACTCCTCACAGACAGGCACTCAGAGCAGGAATCGAACCCACAACCTCCAGGTCCCTGGAACTGTGTGACTGCGACACCTACCTGCTGCACCACCGTGCCGTCCTTAGTCAGATAAAATAAAACATTAAATAAAACCATTTAATTGACTTAGTTTTCCTTCACAAATCCAGAATCTTCGTCTTTTAAACAAAGTGTTTGATGTCATGATCCGGTTTCTGTATTTGCTCCAAAGTAAAAGTCTAGAAGATCCTTTTCTAAAGGTGAGGAACCTGACGTCTGGCAAAAAATGGTGATGTGTTCTCTGCCTGACAACATTTTACCAGTTTTATCAGATGCTTTTGGCCTGAAACATGTTTTTTTTAAACGCTCTCAGCTCAGAGAGGTACATGTAGAGCGTTGTAAAATTAAAGTGTAAAATCTCAAAGGACAAACAAGTTCACAGCAAATAAAAAGTCTAGATTGGTGTTGAAAGTATTATAAAGAAATGAACCCGTTTCTCTGGTGAACCATTTCACATCAAACTCACCTCTCAACAACTCTTACGTGGACGTTACGGCAGGGAATTTTACCCCAGTGCCTGTCTTTGTCATAGTTCACTTTCATTTTTTCACCAGAGGCGACCTCTAGTGGCCGAGCCTGTGAACCACATCAACAACGACAGATGGCGCCGTTCCCCAAACAGGTTTCCTCCAACAGAGAAAGCACTTGTGCTAAATCAATTATATTTAAATGACGTTATTTGAAAAATAATTATAGATAAAATTAATGACATTTGTACTGGTTAGAAATTTAAATAAATCCCCTACTGCCCCTTTAAGGTTTACTTTAATTCCCGAATCCTGTTTATTTCCACAAAATATTTCACGCTGGTGTCTGCGAATAAGAAACGAGACGTGTGCCGAGTAAAGCTCCTTTAATAGTGAAATGTGTAAAGCAAATACAATCAAATCAAAGATATTTCATATCGATCCCGATCTTGTCTCCTACATAAAAAAAAAAACAAATATAATTCGAGAGGAAACTAATCCTCACAGGGAAGTGCCCCTCCAGGTGAAGGTCAGATTCTCTACAGAAAACGATGACTTTAAAACCCTACTACAGCAGCTTTCTGAAAGCCCTGCACACAGCACAGCAATGTAATGGTTAATGTGTTCAAAACAGCACCACAGTCACAACTGAAAATCATCAGCCAACCCCACTGGTCCGAGGCCCTTGGGTGAGGAGGCATCATTAGAAGCTGTCGCTCCGACACGGACGTTATTTTCTTAAATCCTGTTACGAGCAAGAGCTGATATTCACAAAGCAGGCGGACAGTTAAAGGGACGGTCCGTCCTACACCTGTTTTAAATGTTACCGCACTTCCACAACTCCACGGACCAATGATGGAAAGCCTCATTACCCCTCGACCCAAGTCTTGGCATCGTCTTCATCCATCAGTGTTCATACAACCACTGGGAATGCCGAATCTTACACACGTTTTATCATTTTGCAGCCGCTAATTCGCATTAGTTTCTGTAGTCGGTGCCGTCCCCCTGCTTTGTGACTCTGCTCTGATGAAGCAACTAAAATCTGAAACAACAAAACAATTAAAAACAGACGAGTTTTCAGTGAAAGTTGAGGAAAAAAAAAAAACTACCGAATCTTGAATTACGCTTAAATGGCGTTTACTGAACCATGACGAGTGCTGACAGCTTCATTCAGTTGCTAATCGTGTGCTTCTTTGCCTGAGGTCAGAAGGTCAGTGGCGACTAGCACCGGGTCCCTCTGACCTCCTTTAACCTCATCCTCCGGCTGAAGGCCCTCTTCGGCCAGGCCTCCAAGAGCAGGTTCCTCCTCCTCCGTCACCACTCAGTGGGTTATAGCCTAAAACACACAAACACACAGCGATAAGACGTTTAATTACATTATTCTCAATCGTGTGGTGAAATGATACTGACACCTAGAGGCCAGGATGTGTTAGAAATGCTGTACTATTCAGGGACTACACGGCACTGAAGGAGTTACACTTTGGATAAAAGAACGTGGAAAAGTCAGTGCTCATGCCTTAGCCCACTTTAGACTAGGTTCTGACAGGAAAGTTAGTCTTAAAAATGCCCCGGTCTACGACTAAACTCAGATTTCATTCTGGAGTCAGTTCCACTCTTTGACAAATGACCGAAATAAAAATGGCCACAATAACTTTCATAATCAAATTAATTTATTCATTCATTCGTTCATTGTCTGTAAGCGCTTGTCCAGTTCAGGGTCGCGGTGGGTCCGGAGCCTACCCAGAATCACTGGGCGCAAGGCGGGAACACACCCTGGAGGGGGCACCAGACACAGGGAGAACACACCACACTCCTCACAGTCACCCGGAGGAAACCCACACAGACACAGAGAGAACACACCACACTCCTCACAGACAGTCACCCGGAGGAAACCCACGCAGACACAAGGAGAACACACCACACTCCTCACAGTCACCCAGAGGAAACCCACACAGACACAGGGAGAACACACCACACTCCTCACAGACAGTGACCCGGAGGAAACCGACGCAGACACAGAGAGAACACACCACACTCCTCACAGACAGTCACCCGGAGGAAACCCACGCAGACACAGAGAGAACACACCACACTCCTCACAGACAGTCACCCGGAGGAAACCCACGCAGACACAGAGAGAACACACCACACTCCTCACAGACAGTCACCCGGAGGAAACCCACGCAGACACAGGGAGAACACACCACACTCCTCACAGACAGTCACCCGGAGGAGACCCACGCAGACACAGGGAGAACACACCACACTCCTCACAGACAGTCACCCGGAGGAAACCCACGCAGACACAGGGAGAACACACCACACTCCTCACAGACAGTCACCTGGAGGAAACCCACGCAGACACAGGGAGAACACACCACACTCCTCACAGACAGTCACCCGGAGGAAACCCACGCAGACACAGGGAGAACACACCACACTCGTCACAGACAGTCACCTGGAGGAAACCCACGCAGACACAGGGAGAACACACCACACTCCTCACAGACAGTCACCCGGAGGAAACCCACGCAGACACAGGGAGAACACACCACACTCCTCACAGACAGTCACCTGGAGGAAACCCACGCAGACACAGGGAGAACACACCACACTCCTCACAGACAGTCACCCGGAGGAAACCCACGCAGACACAGGGAGAACACACCACACTCCTCACAGACAGTCACCCGGAGGAAACCCACGCAGACACAGGGAGAACACACCACACTCCTCACAGACAGTCACCCGGAGGAAACCCACGCAGACACAGGGAGAACACACCACACTCCTCACAGACAGTGACCCGGAGGAAACCGACGCAGACACAGAGAGAACACACCACACTCCTCACAGACAGTCACCCGGAGGAAACCCACGCAGACACAGGGAGAACACACCACACTCCTCACAGACAGTCACCCGGAGGAGACCCACGCAGACACAGGGAGAACACACCACACTCCTCACAGACAGTCACCCGGAGGAAACCCACGCAGACACAGGGAGAACACACCACACTCCTCACAGACAGTCACCTGGAGGAAACCCACGCAGACACAGGGAGAACACACCACACTCCTCACAGACAGTCACCCGGAGGAAACCCACGCAGACACAGGGAGAACACACCACACTCGTCACAGACAGTCACCTGGAGGAAACCCACGCAGACACAGGGAGAACACACCACACTCCTCACAGACAGTCACCCGGAGGAAACCCACGCAGACACAGGGAGAACACACCACACTCCTCACAGACAGTCACCTGGAGGAAACCCACGCAGACACAGGGAGAACACACCACACTCCTCACAGACAGTCACCCGGAGGAAACCCACGCAGACACAGGGAGAACACACCACACTCCTCACAGACAGTCACCCGGAGGAAACCCACGCAGACACAGGGAGAACACACCACACTCCTCACAGACAGTCACCCGGAGGAAACCCACGCAGACACAGAGAGAACACACCACACTCCTCACAGACAGTCACCCGGAGGAAACCCACGCAGACACAGGGAGAACACACCACACTCCTCACAGACAGTCACCCGGAGGAAACCCACGCAGACACAGGGAGAACACACCACACTCCTCACAGTCACCCGGAGCAGGGATCGAACCCACAACCTCCAGGTCCGTGGATCTGTGTGACTGTGACACTAACCTGCTGCGCCACCGTGCCGCCCAGAAAAAGATATTCATACTATTAAAAGCAAAAGACACAGGAAAGCAGTAATGTACCACTGCTGCGAAGGGGCTTCTTGTCTGTTTTGGGCTTCAACGCTGCGGAGGAACTGGCGGCCTCTTCACTGCTCTGTGACAAACCAGAAACAGAGAAGATAAAGAAGTCAAGGCTTTCCATTTCATGCTTTAATCCCCAGAATTCAGGAGTCAGAGATCACTGCGAGAGCTCACTTGTGCAAGTTTTGCATTCCCTTTGTAACTTTTGCCCTCTTTCATGCTCTCCCACATCTCAATTTTCTGTCGTCTCTTCTCCTCCTCCACCTTGAAGAGGAGAAAACAGAACTCTTACACATGGTCTACAAGCTGTTATTATTATTATTATTTATTAACCACTATAATTATATAACTATAAATACATATAAAGTGGTAGTACACCAAATAGCTGTGACAACGAACCCTTTCTCACAACTGTGGCAGAGATTTTGAACATTTCGGTCGAATTGACCCTCACCTTCTGCTGCTTCTCTCTGAACTCTGCAGCTTTGGCGTCGAGCTCTTCTTGCATTCTCCGCCGAGACGCCTCCAGAGCCTCCTGACGTCTCACCACGGACACGGGGTCTGGGGATGGGAGAGATTAGTCTGCTTAGTTTGTGTGACGTTTGTCTTTTAGAGAATGGCTTATATTCTCAGAACTGACCTTGGCTAGCTGCCGAGGCCGAGCTGTGAGCCCGGCTCGGTCTGTCCTTACTGAGCTGCTGAATGAGGAAATAAACTCCTACACCCAGCACTAACAGGCACCACCCATAATCAGAGAGAAATGTGGAAACTGCAGAGAAACAAGGTGAACATTTTAGAAAACACACAGTAGACAGCTTCTGTTTTTCTAGAAAATAATAATACAATACAAGACGTTGGAGAACGTGTCTGTGGATTTGATGGTACGTAGCCATGAGAACATCAGTGAGGCCAGGTGCTGGTGTCAG
The DNA here is from genome assembly GCF_029633855.1 of Hoplias malabaricus. Taxonomy (NCBI): domain Eukaryota; kingdom Metazoa; phylum Chordata; class Actinopteri; order Characiformes; family Erythrinidae; genus Hoplias; species Hoplias malabaricus. Next base: position 280,249 of record NC_089815.1, on the reverse strand, counting down.
ATGATTAGTTCTGGATGGAGCTCCATGGTTCCGGAGTGTGTGTGGGGTTTGCAGTAAACAGAATGTGTTTCCTCATATCCCTGTGACCCACCTGCTGACACTTGGTATTGAGCGTGGTGGTCAGGGGGCGTCTGGATACCATTTAAACATATAATCATCAGTTATTCTAAGACATCTAGACAACGTCATGGACACAAATGGTTGATTAATGCACAGTAAAGTCTGTGAATGTGGTTAAAACACAATTGACTCCATACTCCCTACAAAGTGCAGTTCAAATAAGTGTGAGTTGTGGATTTGTTTTATGAAATGTTAAACTAAATGTCAAGGATGGAACTGCATAAACATGTATATATTCCACTGGCTATGTTCGACAATACACGCCCGGTCCGGATCAGAAACCTCGATTTTAATAAGGAGCCTAGTGATAGCTAGTACACTAAGTAGGGAGCAATGAGTCAACTGAGACTCCGAGTCAGCTAGTAAACAAACTGAATAACGAATCATTTTACAGGCTTCACACACATTTTCCGCTTCTGAAAGCTATTTATTGTGGAGTTTAGGACCTGGGTTAATAATAAAGCCATTAATCCAGAGCCCAGACTTTATTAAAGTGACAGTAAGTGCTGTTTTCCTACCCGTGGTTAGAAGGAAATTCAGATCCTGGTTCTGTAAACTCCCCTCTCCTTCTGCTCCCGCCGTTCTGATATCAGCGGCGCCGTTATCGGCCTCCATCTCTCACTCACGCGGACACTGTTTATCACAAAACACCCTGGTTTCTTCGGCGTTTACACCGCGCTGAGGAGGAAGAAGACAGCCCGCCGGCGTCGGATAGCCATATTCGGTTTCTTCCTCAGCTCAAAGATGACGTGGAACATAGACTTGAGAGGGCGGGGCCTTGGCAAGATCTCACATTTCATTGGCCGGTCGCCAGAATATTTTATGCAAATACGTTTTAACGGAACCAATCAGAAAACAAAACTAAAAGGCGTCATTCTCGGCAGGAAACATGGCTTCTGGTGTGCGTAAGTTTGCAAACACGTACACACTTCGTCATGACTCTCTCTCTCTATATATATATATATATATTCTCTCTATAGCTGCATAATTCTACTTTTACTTTTGTATTTGCTTCGTGCTTTCAGTGAAATTTGATAAGAGATCAAATATTATTGAATAACAATATTAATTTAGGGGCGGCACGGTGGAGCAGCAGGTTAGTGTCGCAGTCACACAGCTCCAGGGGCCTGGAGGTTGTGGGTTCGATTCCCGTCTGTGAGGAGTGTGGTGTGTTCTCTCTGTGTCTGCGTGGGTTTCCCAGTCCAAAAACACACGTTGGTAGGTGGATTGGAGACTCATAAGTGTCTGTCCGTGTGTGTGTGAGTGTGTGTGTTGTCCTGTGAAGGACTGGCGCCCCCTCCAGGGTGTATTCCCACCTTGCACCCAGTGATTCCAGGCAGGCTCTGGACCCACCGGTCCTCTCTCAAAGTTTTGATGACACTGAACAGAGCCCGGTTTAACACAGTATCTACCCAGACTTTATTAAGAGTGCTTACATTTACACAGTTATTTTACACAAAGCCACAGAATTAAGAGTCAGCTGCTCGTGTAGAAACGTGGTAAACTCTAAACTGAATTAAACACGGAGGTCTTAAAAAAAATATTCCACAGCCAGGGCCTTTGGTTCACCCATGTCTAAACTGAATGAGAAAATCACTGAAACACATCTACTCCATCTCAAAGAAACCGTGATTACACACTCCGGGCGCCCGCGATCTGAAAAACTTTACTTGATATTTACAAAAAACAAAAGCCGTTTTATTTAAAAATAAAATGAAACAAAGCTACACATGAATAACCCGACTATGATCCATTAACATGCATGTCTTCCTCCATGTGGTTCTCCCCGTCCTGTTCCTCTCCATGACCCTCGTCCCCTTCCATTTCTTCAGCGCCAGCTTCATACATGGTCACAGACTCCTGCATCCCTCTCTGCAGCTCCTCCTCCTCCTCCTCCTCTTCCTCTTCCACCATGCTCTGAGCTCCTGAAGTGTTGAGCAGATAAAAAAAGTCAGTGCAGCAGTGTGTTCTGCCCTTCAGCGAGATCCGCATTTACAGCACACACTGTACTTTTTCAGGAAGCGGTACCAGAGCACAGCTCAGTGAAGACGGACCCGCTGCACTGAGCTCAAAGAAAAAATCATTTTTTTCACATTCAGAATATCAGCCACCACGCTGTAATACGACAATCACGGTCCCACAGCCTCAAATGTTCATTTGTCCAGTGATATTTTGTGATGACCTCTTATTTCAGAATGTAACAACTTTATAAAGTGTCTTTCCCCCAAAGCTTCTAACCCCTGCCTCTCTGTGAGGAAACAGGATCACAGCCATCATCCAGTGGCCAATTTATTTCATCAATCTTTCATTAAATGTAATCAGGTGCTGATGGAGTTCAACTCGAGAGGCAGCCAAGCCTTAAGCCTTAAGGTTAGAGAGCCTGAGAAATTCAATTCCCATGACCACATGTGGCTGGCAGCCCACCCCCCTGGCTGTGTGTGTGTGTGTGTGTTCGCTTCCCCTAGTGTGAGTGCCTAAAAGTAAAGTGGTCACTAGTGTGTGTTTAGTTTAAATGCAGGATCTCAACTTGATTTTCCTTAGAAATGTACTATTTTAATTGTTGAATTTCATACCTTTACGCTACACATTTCTGTTTGGGGAAAGATAGACTTACTCCTGAGACTTAAAGGCTAAGCACCACTTAATGGACCTCCATGAATATTCCACATTATTGTAGTGACTGACAGATATAAGTATGAATTAAAATGAAAATAGCAGCTTAATTTACTTTAAAACTGACAATTTTATTAAATTGACGGAAAAACCCGAGCTCTCTACGGAAATTCTCGAACGCGACCGTGACGTCACTGGTGGACAACAGCCGAACAACGCCGCGGTAAAACACCGTTATGACTGACTGTTATGACGGTATCTAGCTAAATAACCAACATTATTCATGACAATAGCCTAGCAATAAGCTAAACTCAAATGTAGAGGTACCGTTATTCTTGTAAATGTGATCGAAGTCGAACTCGAATTCATCCGACACTATAAACCCCCGTAATGTAGCTACGTAGCCGAGTATAATCTGAGCACCGAGTTTAGCGAGTCAAGCTAACGTTAACTAACACCAACTAAAACAGGCGAAGTGAGTGTCCTTACCCTGTTTACCTCCATGTTACAGAGGCTCTTGAACACCTTTCGTTGGTGTCCTTACATGCCCATATTGTTGGAAAAGCGCCAGTGAAATGAGCTACAGATAACGGAGTGAGCGGATGGTCCTTTCCAAAGTGCCCGTTTAAAGTGGACAAATGTAGTCCATTTTCTGGATATTTTGGGATCTTTGGGCCATTTGTTCACAGATGTCCCACTGTACATTGAATGATTGCAGCCAAAAACAACACACCTTTTCCTCATTTTGCATTAAATTAAGTGCAGCTTCTAGAGTGTTGTCCACCATCTACGTCACAGGCAAGACGCCTATTAGAGTTTCCCAACACCGTTTGGGGGGGGGACCAACGGTCTTTTAAACCTTATTCCTTCAATTAGTAAGAAATAACATGTTTTCTGACTCTCAATAAACACAAGTTAGGAACTCAAACTCCACTGTGTTTATTTGTTTGACACTTTCATAGACCTGCTGCTTAGCCTTTAACATTTTTGGACAACATCAACCTGTATTCAATCTAGAAAATCTGCAAAATCCTGAAATGCAAAGCATCCAAAGTAACTCTCGCTGTCACTTTGACTCTGTAACTCTTCCTAAATGTCCCGAATAAAAGAGAAGTCTGGATTAGTGATGATTCACAGGTTGTGGTCACTGTTTGCCCAGTACCTTGTCTGTTTTCTCTTCCAGGGATCTGTCCGGACTGCAGCAGGCCCTTCAGCCTCTCCACCTCGGCCAGGGACGTGGCGTTGGCGATGGCGTTCTGTGGGAACGTGATGGTCATTTAGCAAAAACAATACAGCGCTGTATTAATCACACACACAAAAGAATTTTAAAATTCAGTGCCTTGATTGCTTCCACTTCAGCCGCAGAAGGTCCAGTCCTCTTTTTGTCAGCAGCCTGTAACCCAGCGCCCGGGGTGAACCTAAAACACACATCCAGCCAAACACAACTTATTACAGACTCGTCCACCACAGAGCTGCTTCTCCAGCCTTCCAACCACCGTCCTTCCAATCAGAGTGTAGTATCTTGTGTATCTTATCTGTTGTTAATAAACTGATACAAAGAGAGAAGTGCCTTGAGCCAGCGCTCCTGGAAAACACTGTGTCTGGGTTTTAGTTTTTGAGCTTTTGCTTTTTTAAAAGAAGCCAATTCTGATGAACTGCACCTATTCCAGGCGGAACCCAGAGTAAGTCATGTAGTTATAACCCAGTTCCATGAGTCCAGTGATTCACAAGAGCTGAGCTCGATCAAGGAGTTTCGTCTTACGTTTTCGTGCGCTTGGCAATATCCTTTGCAAGCTGAGCACCCCGTTTGCCTTTGAACAGTTTCTCAGCCTCTTGACGTTCCTACGGCGATACATCACAGGGTTAAAGTGAAAGCTGACACAAAAACAAACACTGAAATCGACCGGGACGAGTTTCCTTCAGTGTGAAACATTCAGAGCCTAAAGCTGCTGCTGGGGTGTGGTCCCAAACCTGAGATCTAGAGTGTGATTTCTTAAATTCTACACGTTAATAAACACTGGACAATGTGGAGAGAGCTGCGGGTCACTGTACACTTGCTTTTAACAATGTGGGTGTGCATACTTCACCTGCACCAACAGCACTACTTTCACGTATCTCCAGGATTAAAGGCTCCATCCTCTAGATGGCAGCTTAGAGCTGATAAATCCCCAGGCTTCACCTCTACATTAAAGAGCTGAGCCTGGATTTGTACCACCGGCCTAACAGCAAAAAAGGGTGGCAGTGCCAATGCCAAGACAGTCGTGCCAAAACATCACTGGTCATAGTGAGGTCTACTGCACCTGCAGTTTATGATGGTACCATTTCATTTTAATTCCAGAGACTAACTCTCAAAGCATCAAATACACAAAAGGAACACATGGGAGAGACAGATATCTGATGCACACGACATAAAAGCAAATATACCGTGTCCTTGACATGCCACACACCTGAGAACATACTTCACTGAATAAGACGCTCAAATTCATGCTGAGACAGTGACGGGACTTAAACACTAATTTAGTTTTTGATGCTGGGCTCACATCTGCTTTGCCTTAACCCTTTTAACATTTTATATTTCAGTGTTTCCTTACTCTACTCATCTCAACGAATCTGAAAGAAGGGTTCAGAGGTGTACGGTACCTTTAATTTCACCTTCTGGAAGTCCAGAACCCGGATTTGTGGAAGTTTGTTGATGACATAGAGTCTGTAATGCTTCTTATTAGTTACTGGGTTCCTTAAAAGACTGGAAGCAAAGAAAAATATATATTTAGATGCTACAAAAATGCTTTTTCATGAAGTTTCATGAAATAAAGAAAGGACTGATCATTAACACCCCTACGCTGTTTGGAAAAAAAAAAACAGTCCAAACTGTATAAGCACTGTACCTGAGAAGACTTAAGGTCTTCACTGTAGCAAGAGGATCCAGATCACCCTGTGAACGAACAATGAAAGGTTAATTAAACATCATGAAAATAAGAGGCATTGCAGAGCAGGTTATTTTTTTAAATGACAGTTCATCAATGTTAATCAAAGACTTACGACAGCAAACGATTAGAATAAAAACAACTGGACACTTACAAAGCTGCCACATGCAGAACAACAAGCTAACACCCGCGGTGTTGGGAAACTCTAATAGGCGTCTTGCCTGTGACGTAGATGGTGGACAACAACTCTAGAAGCTGCACTTAATTTAATGCAGAATGAGGAAAAGGTGTGTTGTTTTTGGCTGCAATCATTCAATGTACAGTGGGACATCTGTGAACAAATGGCCCAAAGATCCCAAAATATCCAGAAAATGGACTAAATTTGTCCACTTTAAACGGGCACTTTGGAAAGGACCATCCGCTCACTCCGTTATCTGTAGCTCATTTCACTGGCGCTTTTCCAACAATATGGGCATGTAAGGACCCCAACGAAAGGTGTTCAAGAGCCTCTGTAACATGGAGGTAAACAGGGTAAGGACACTCACTTCGCCTGTTTTAGTTGGTGTTAGTTAACGTTAGCTTGACTCGCTAAACTCGGTGTCTCAGATTATACTCGGCTACGTAGCTGCATTACGGAGGTTTATAGTGTCGGATGAATTCGAGTTCGACTTCGAATGAATGAATGAAGAATAACGGTACCTCTACATTTGAGTTTAGCTTATTGCTAGGCTATTGTCATGAATAATGTTGGTTATTTAGCTAGATACCGTCATAACAGTCAGTCGTAACGGTGTTTTACCGTGGCGTTGTTCAGCTGTTGTCCACCAGTGACGTCACGGTCGCGTTCGAGAATTTCCGTAGAGAGCTCGGGCTTTTCCGTCACTTTAATAAAATTGTCAGTTTTAAAGTAAATTAAGCTGCTATTTTCATTTTAATTCATACTTATATCTGTCAGTCACTACAATAATGTGGAATATTCATGGAGGTCCATTAACTGGTGCTTAGCCTTTATCTTACCAGTTCTTGGATGTTATTACTTGTGAGGATCAGTTCTTTCAGACTTGGTAAAGACTGCTCAAGGTTCTCCCCGATACGACTGTGAAGATATAAGGGAAACATCAGAGAAACAAAACTTGAGGAATATTCCTTAACTGTAACATAGCAAAAGAAACCCGAGAGCCTGTCGAGTCTAAACAGCACTAACGTAGATAAACACACGGCCAGTCGGCTTAGCACCAGAACACAAGAACATGCAAATCCACTAAAGCTTGGTTGGCTACTGGTTTCCTTCACTCCTCCAAAGGTTTCTGCAGTGCTGAGACCAGAGCAGCAAAGACTGAGGCTCCCTTCTCCCTACTACAGCTCAGCGGAGCATCACAATGACTTTGAAGCTGTAATTTTAAGGTAAAACTAACCTAGTGTTGGTTTAAGAGACAGAACGTGAATAACTTAAGGGCTATTATTTTCTGGGTTTGTTTCTCCTTTACTTTGTCTGTTTTTAGTAAATGTTCTATTTAATGTTGGGTATTTTCTGACTATGATTCCATAAAATAAAATTTTCTGATCCTAAAAAAGAAACAGCACCCTGCAGTGCTCTTTGTCTCTCGCCCCTCTCACCAGATGCGGTTGTTGTTCATCAGCACCGTCTTCAGCCTCCTGAGCAGAGGAAACCCGTCCAGTTTTCGGATCTCATTGTCAGAGAAGTCGATGGTGTCGAACTGGTCCAGAGTGGCTCCGAGGTTCTCCAGCACGGGGATCTTATACCCTGAGAAACACAGAAACAAACCTTTATCTAGGAGACAAACAGCACGTGTGATGTCATAATTAAACACACAGTTACGTTGATTCAGCTACAACTCTGAGGAACTAGGGGTTTTAATTTAGCTCATTTATTGTGTTACTGTGGACCAAAAAATCACAAAAAACGGTCTAAATCCCCGCAGTAAAGGGTCAGCACTGAACACATTTTAATTTTAACACTTTTGCAAAGTTTTGAAAAGATCCACATGATTTCACCGCAGCGACTGAATCCGATATTGATTCTGAACTGCTCTAATCTCTTAATTAGAATGACAGCTGTAATTTAAGTTTTCATTTCAGTTGAAGAGGGGCATTAAAATGAGACACTGGGGATAAAGAAGCTTAAGACTCGTTATATTCCTGATCTTTCTAAAGATTGTTATAGGAGACAGTACAGCACTAGCTAGAAACAAAGGAGAAATAAAAGACACCGAAAGCAAGAAACACAGAAATAAAGAAAGGAAAACAAAACAAGAAAGACTCTAAACAAGAAAAAAAATCCCAGAAAGTAACACAACGACGGAGCGAGAAAGAATAAAGAATGAAGCAGTGTTTCACCCCGGAGGTCGAGCTCTCGGTCCCGGACGGGGTTCGTGTACTGAGCGGCTTGCTCTATTAACTCCGCCGATAACTTCACCATGTCGCTCTGTAGCGTTACAACAAACAAACAAAGAAAATAAAAACGACAGAGAATAAACCACTAAACGCGGAGTTCCACTTTTTTGCAGCGGCGCGAACACACAACACACACGCTGCCGCCGGGAAGTGGACAATCAGCGGCTACAAACACAACGACTCCCCCTGCTGGCCCGGAGGACTCCTTCTTCCTGTATTCTTCTTCTTCTTCTACTCCTCTTCCTCCTCCTCGTCTCCTCTCCTCTCTTCTCTATGCTATATTTCTGTCTGTATTATGTAATGTTTTAAACAGGGCTGGTACAGCGCGATAAAGTATATTAACTATGTTTTCCTTTATTTTTCTTTCGTTTCTTTGCTGTGTTTTTCCGTCTCTCGTTCTTTCTCGATGGTTTCTTTGTTTTTTTTGTCTTTCATTGCGATTTATTTGTTTAAATACGTTTTTATCTAATACATTTATAACATCCACTTACGATTTGACGAAGGCACAACTCAAAGTAGAGCTCATTTACTTTAGTTTTAAAATCACATTATATTTATTATAAAATGTATACTATATATATATTTATATAAAACTATATAAAATACATTAAAAGGGTGTAATTCTGGAGCATAAAATCAAACCGATGGAAATTAAACAAAATAATCTACAAAATAAATGTGGGAGACAGATATTTTCTGGTGGAAATATATATACATATATAAGTAATATAAAATTAATAAAAGACAAAATCTAAACAATAAATATTTTAACGATTTTAATTAGGAACATACGGGGGTCGGACAATGAAAGTGAAACACCTGGTTTTAGACCACAGTAATTTATTAGTGTGGTGTTGGGCCTCCTTTTGCGGCCGATACAGCGTCAGTTGGTCTTGGGAATGACATACACAAGTCCTGCACAGTGGTCAGAGGGATTTGAAGCCATTCTTCTTGCAGGATAGTGGCCAGGTCTCTACGTGATGCTGGTGGAGGAAAACGTTTCCTGACTCGCTCCTCCAAAACACCCCAAAGTGGCTCAATAATATTTAGATCTGGTGACTGTGCAGGCCATGGGAGATGTTCAACTTCACTTTCATGTTCATCAAACCAGTCTTTCACCAGTCTCGCTGTGTGTATTGGTGCATTGTCGTCCTGCATTGTCGTCCTGATACACGGCACCGCCTTCAGGACACGGTGTTTGAACCATTGGATGCACATGGTTCTCCAGAATGGTTCGGTAGTCCTTGGCAGGGACACACCCATCTAGCACAAGTATTGGGCCAAGGGAATGCTGTGAAACAGCAGCCCAAACCATCACTGATCCACCCCCATGCTTCACTCTGGGCATGCAACAGTCTGGTGGTACGCTTCTTTGGGGCTTCTCCACACCGTAACTCTCCCGGATGTGGGGAAAACAGTAAAGGTGGACTCATTAGAGAACAATACATGTTTCACATTGTCCACAGCCCAAGATTTGCGCTCCTAGCACCATTGAAACCGACGTTTGGCGTTGGCGTGAGTGACCAAAGGTTTGGCTACAGCAGCCCGGCCGTGTGTATTGACCCTGTGGAGCTCCCGACGGACAGTTCTGGTGGAAACAGGAGAGTTGAGGTGTACATTTAATTCTGCCGTGATTTGGGCAACCGTGGTTTTATGTTTCTTGGACACAATCTGGGTCAGCACCAGAACATCCCTTTCAGACAGCTTCCTCTTGCGTCCACAGTGAATCCTGTTGGATGTGTTTGGTTCTTTTTGGTGGTATGCTGACGTTACCCTGGATACCGTGGCTCTTGATACATCACAGAGACTGTCTTGGTCACAGATGCTCCAGCAAGACGTGCACCAACAGTGTGTCCTCTTTTGAACTTTGGTATGTCACCCATAATGTTGTGTACATTGCAATATTTTGAGCAAAACTCTGCCCTTAACTTCTGCTAATTAACCCTTCACACTCTGCTCTTACTGGTGTGCAGTGTGCAGTTAATGAAGACTGGCCACCAGGCTCTGCTCCAATTTAGCCCTAAAACCTCCCACACTACAATGACAGGTGTTTCACTTTCATTGTCCAACCCCTGTATTTTTATTGTCCTGGAGGGCCACAGCTGAACAGAACTATACTGATGCTGTCCAGCGTAAAACTACATCATTTGAACACAGCAGCTCTACTTCACATTTTGTGATAATTTCGTGATGAATGGACCAATAGGAATACTTCAAAATTTCTTTGGAATAAAACTTCTTTTACATTGACTTCCACTGAAAATTAAGGGCTTTCCTTCTCCTGTAAAGCTGCTATTTGGAGATACATGTTTATATTGGACATTTGTTTGTATTTATTTATTATGTGGGCGGCACGGTGGCGCAGCAGGTTAGTGTCGCAGTCACACAGCTCCAGGAAGATGGAGGTTGTGGGTTCGATTCCCGCTCCGGGTGACTGTCTGTGAGGAGTTGGTGTGTTGTCCGCGTGGGTTTCCTCCGGGTGCTCCGGTTTCCTCCCACAGTCCAAAAACACACGTTGCAGGTGGATTGGCGACTTGAAAGTGTCCATAGGTGTGTGTGTGTCTGTGTTGCCCTGTGAAGGGCTGGCGTCCCCTCCAGGGTGTATTCCCGCCTTGCGCCCGATGATTCCAGGTAGGCTCTGGACACCCCGCGACCCTAAATTGGATAAGCGGTTACAGATAATGGATGGATGGATATTTATTATGTTGCAGTTTAATTATTTGTGTTAACTTCATTGTGTAATGTTTATTTATTCATTCATTATCTGTAACCCTTAACCAGTTCAGGGTCGCGGTGGGTCCAGAGCCTACCTGGAATCATTGGGCGCAAGGCAGGAACACACCCTGGAGGGGGCGCCGGTCCTTCATAGGGCGACACACACTCACACCTACGGACACTTTTGAGTCACCAATCCACCTACCAATGTGTGTTTTTGGACTGTTTATTATTATAGTTTCCCCTAATAGTCGAGGTCACAGAGTTCTTTAACTCAAGAGATGAGAAAACGTTGGCTTCACTCTGGCTCGCTTTAAAGGGGTAGGTTTTTATAATCCCAGACCTGCTAACAAACCAGCCAAGGGTGATGAGAAAAATAAGGCTCTTAAAGCACAAGCAGCTTTACTCTTGCAATTAACTGTAATTCTATGAGCTATTTCATGGTCAATTTCATGGTCTTCTTCTTTAATCAACATGGTTTCCAATTACCGCTACATCATAATGTTAAACGCCCAGCCTGAAGGCCACATCCATCACACGATGTTCATATCAATTACACACAATGAGCAGTTCATCCTTCCTCACACTCTGAAATGGAAGTTTTAAATTGCAAAGTTGTCCACAGGCCTGCTGCCAAATAACTTTCCCTGGTGCAGGGAGGGAAAAAAACTGGACTTTTTCAGCGGTGGCTGTTAATTTAGCTTTGACAAGTTCATAAAGAGGCTGGCAGATGGTGCTGAGCGTAGCTGAGGTGTGGAGGGATGTTGGTGTGTTACTGCAGGACAATATATTCAGAGAAAGGGGCAGCTGGACAGGAGCCAAGGAAAGAAAAATCAGCAGACGTGAGCTTGGAGATTTATTCTCTAGCAAACAAAGGGCCTGGAGCAGGCCGGCCAGGCTGATCACCACATAAAAGTCCCATACCGCCGTTCTGGGTGCGGGTGGGTGAAGCAAATTAGACTACGTTCCTATTAATGCACAATCCATTCCTGAACCCAGAGGAACATCAGCATCTTCACAAGCCGCCCTTCTTCTCCTCTTTTCAGTTTCAACTCTTTCCAAACTCTCTTTCTCTCTCTTTCAAAGAAGCGTGGCAGAATTGTCTCTTTCAAACGTCCTTTTTTAAGTCAGCGGGGATTTGCTGAGGTGGTTCTGCTCTGTTGGGCTTGTTGTCCAGAAATAATGGATTTTTTTTCTCCCTCTCTCTGAACCGACGACCGGCCTATGAGTGCAGAAAGCATAAACACCCTGCGTTGTGCAGGAATGGAAAATACCTCAGGAATAGTAATCAGCACTGCTTAGTCAGTCAGCGTTTTAAGAAGAACTGAGGGTAAAGAAACACATCATGGACACATTGCAAACACTGCTGAGATGAAGGAAAGCAGGCGGCGATTACAACGCAAATAGTTTAATGAGCCCTTCCCTGTTAGAGGGCATTTTGATTTGTTGGAACTACTTCTTTAGGCGGATGTATACAAAAATATATAGAATTCTCTGCAGCTGTGGCTTCTCAATTGGTCAGACACTAGAAAACACAATATGTTACTTTCCAAATCCCACAGTGCACTCACATTACTGCATACAAACAAAATTCAGCTGTTCAAGGAGAAGCCACTGCGGAATCTCAGTCCACATTCATTAAATCAAATGGGACGATCTGGAGAAGCCTCGCAGAGCTTAAGGTCACCATCCCAACGCCAACTGTGAGTTAGAAGAGCTTTAAACCCCCCAGAATCAGGCTGTAGGACCGTGAAACTATGTTCTTTAGAGTAAAGGAAATGTTTCTGTCTGAAAAGGCTCAGAATCCGGAGGCGTTTGGACGGTGGAGAGACCTCAGAAGGTTGAAATGTATGAAAAGAGATGAGGATGTTGCTCTGTTTCTGCTGCATACGGAGGTAATATTGACTTGTGTTTGCTGTTTCAGATACATTACTTAACTTAGGGTGGAACTGACTCCAAATTCGGGAAAACAAAAATGTTACATGAAAGTAAACGCAGACAGTGCTACAAAATTTAACAGCTTAAGTTTCTGTGGTAATTCAGATAGTAAATAAAATCTCAGGTTCAACTTCAGCCACCAACAAGGGGGAGTTTACTTTGCTGTGAGAAAAGCAGTCAGAAGTCAGCTACGTTTTTAAAATCTAGCGAAATATCTTTCATCTCATGCACTCAATCATTTCAGAAGCTAACAGCCTACTACCGTAATATCCAAAGCTGACAGTGACAGAAATACCATGCTAATAGTTTACAGATTCTTTCCGCCTTTTCTTATCTTCCCTCTTCCTCTTATCCATTCATCTCCCTTCTGAGATCTCATCTGCACTCCTTTCTCAGAGAGATCAGACAACTCTGTGCACTGCGCCGCAGCAGCTTGATAACCTCAGGCCCTTTTACAGTGGATGATTGGTGCAGACACATAAAGGTGATCTAACCCCAGCACAGCGTCCTCTAGCCGGCCTTTTAGCATGCAGCTCTTAGAGCTTATCTCCACTGGAAGGACCTCAGGAAAAAAAATAGGACGAAGATCCTTTTGAGGATCACAGCTAAACTTGGGGAAAGTTCAAGCGAGAGGAAACAAGCCCTTTTTTTCAAAGCAAAGTCAAGCTTTTTTTGCTCAGGTCTGCTCCCTGCCCCATCCCCACTGCAGCCTGGTTAGGCCTTTTCACAGCTCCCTTCCTCCTCTCATCTGAGCTGTGATGTTCCGCTCTGAAGACACTTCCGTCTCACGCATATCCACTGTGGTGTGGTCTCTTTTTTTTAAAGGGGCGGTGAGATTTCTGTGCTGATCTGGGTTGGGAAAGACAAAAGTCCTGTCATGCCTAGTGTCACACTCTGAGAAGTGAGAGATTCCATTAAGCGCTGATTACTGTGATTAAGTTCCTTCTCTTCAAGAAGCTTTTCTCTAAAACGAGAGAGTGCTTTTACTAGAGTAGTTCCCACTTCTTCGTTTTAATCTGTAAAGCACAGGTAACAGTGCATTATCTTACACTCTACAAATGGTTGAAGGAGAGACCGTTAAATAATCCCTTACATTATGTGAATCTCATTTAGAAGAACAGCTCACGGAAAGATCCACCTTTACATTGCTTCAGATATCACTTACTGATACTATCTACACAGACAGACATATGTGCAGACAGCTAGCCAGATGTAAAGTGTGAGAGAGTGAGTGACTGGGTGAGTGTGAGTAACTGGGACAGCCGTGTCCTGGTGGTTAGGGAACTGTGTTTGTAAGCGGAAGGTTGCCCGTTCGATCCCCAGAGCCGGCAGGTCATGACTGAAGTGCCCTTGAGCAAGGCACCGACCCCCAACTGCTTCCCGTGGCTAGAGCCGTCCACCGCTCCGGGCATGTGTGCTCACTGCCCCCTAGTGTTCACTAGTGTGTGTGTAAATGTGTGTTTCGCTGCACGGATTGGTTTAAACGTGGAGAACAAATTCCTCTGTGTACAATCACAGTGACCAATAAAGTGATACTAATTTTGATTCTTCTAACTGGGCAATTGACTTTCCAGGGTGTGTCGCTGCCCGGTGCCTGACGATTCCTTATATGCTCTGGACCTTTCAAAACCCTGATCAGATTGAAGCGGGTACAGAAGATACATTCTGTGTATATTAGTACATTATCGGGATTTGAGATAATACCTGACGGGGCATTTTTAATAACATCCCATCCCTGCTTCTCATAAAACCCTGCTGTTCCCCAGATGCCACAATACAACTCAACTGTTCCCACTCTGGAGAATACCCACGGTCCATCAGAGAGCCAGCACTTCTCAGAGCCAAATCGAGAAAGGGCGAAGGGAGGCTGAGCCAACAAGCCTCTAAAATGTATTTAGACGGGAATGTGATCCGTTAGAAGATGAGAGGAATGAAGCGATGAGAACAGAGCTTAGCACACTAAGCTAAACCAGGCCAGAAACAAAGGGCTATTAAATTAAAGAACCGAATGCATCCCTGTGTTGAAAGTGTAAGCTGCAGTTACAAGTTTGACCAAGAGGAGGCGCACAAGGACAATAACTGGAGACGGTGTCTTTGACACGAACAAGACTGCAACAGCAAATCCATAATGTTCCACACACTGCAACCATTACATTACCTCACATTTTGTAGCTATATGTTTTGGTTGAATATCTTCCAGTCAGTCATTTGTAGTCAGTTCCAAAATCAATATCCTGCTGTACATTTTCCAAGGAAAATCCAACATACCAACATTTATTTAAGTTCAAATTGGGATCAAGACTTTAGTCTGAAACTAGTTCTGAAATTCTTCATGAAGCTGTGAATGTGACACAAGATGAATACAGCTGCTGTATCTAGAGTCGATTCTGCAAAGATAAAAAGTTCAAATAAGAAATAGATAAGACAACCACAGCTGTCCAGCTTCGTGAGGGCGTTTGCTATTCTTTCATTCAATTCCAGTTCAGAATGCATCAAAACAACTTGAGCTTACGGCATCACACGCTGACACCAGATGACACTTCCAGTATGAGCCGAGGTTCTCGAAAACATCAAGTGGCGAAATATTTAGATTCCATGATCCAAGTGTGGGACACTGATAAATAAATCTGTTATGGTTCATCACCCAAACTGCCAGGCAATGGACACACATCCTCTCCCCTGAGAAATAGCTAGTCAGCCTCTTGGGACATGATGCAAAACGAGCGAAACCATCCTTTCAGAAAAGTTCATGATCTCAGTGTTTGGCCACACAAGACTTCTGAGAGCGAGGACAATTTACAAGCAAAAAAAAAAACATCCAGATACGAATTCCTGGCACGAAAGGACACAGAAGACGTGATGCATTTCTCGAGAAGAGGGAAAAGAGGAAACAAAAAATAGGCACTTGACATGAATGAGTCTTGGGGGTCACACAGAGGGACACCGGTGGCCACAGAAGAGTTTATTCTGCCGTCCTTTACAGAACACGTATTTTAAACATTACATACACACTCCAAAATGTACAACACCTTCACTACGACTTTGTTTAATTCTTCTTGACACTCGTCATTCCTGAAAAAAAAAGGTCCTTGTTCAACTGTTGAAGTCAATATTCTTGCATAATTGTTTATCCATTCAGGAGGTCAGTACAGGAATCGATTCACCAAGAACGCTGCTCCTTTAGCTTATTCCTTATAATCACTTACACTTATCCTTAAGAGTCTATTTCATAATGATGTCCTCTTTGAATAAAAAATAAACAATTTATACATGTACTATATGAAGCTTATAAAACAGACAACCTTAAAAATATATCTTATGGCAATCAAATAGCACCCTTCCAGGGTTTTTATCGAAATGAGGAGTTTGTTGTCTTTGAAACCACAGGTAAAACTGGTTTAAAATGTACATCAGATAAACACAGCCATATAAAAGAGGTGCTCCGTCCTCCACTCTCCTTCCCCACGACCTTGTACTCATCCTGTCATCAGACAGGTCCTGCAGCAGAACTGACGGAAGAGCTTCTTCTCACACAAACGGTTGGACTTCACCATCTCACAGAACACTTCGTCCGCTGAAAGAGAGGTAGAGAGACAAAGAGAGAGCGAGAGAGGGGATTAGACGGGTTCCGGAGCAGCCTCTGCTCGTCTGGTTCTGGAGCGCTCACACCATCGTCTTAGACTTTTCAAACGGACGAGAACGGCCATTCTGTGGATGGAATTGCAGGGTTGTAGCTAGAATATATTGTCTGTTGTCTCCTGTGTTACATCGAGGCACAGGGTTTTAATCTTCAGCTTCGGTTACTGCTTTACTGCAATGAAAATATAACGAGGACAACAACAAGGCATAACAATCTGTGGTAGTAAATGGGGGTGTCCTTTTCCAGTTGTGTATCAGGGTCGGAGATCAACACAAGAACACTCTTACAGTAGAGAATATACAGCCATTTTCACATATGAACTCCAGAACATGGCTAGAGAATAACTTTCACATGCGTAGAGTACAGCTGGAGGTTTTCCATGTGGTTCCGGGTGTGCGGCAGCGTGTGCAGGAGACCGGATCTTCCCTGAACTATGTGTTAGCAGAGGCCGAAGGGATAAAATCCAGGTAATGTCCGGTTCACTACAGATATTACAGACACCTCTGCGTAAACTCCAGAACATTGTGTGTGACTGTGTGTGTGTGTGTGAAAGGACCTTATCAGAGAAACAATGGGTTCCCAAATGTGCTGAAATATTAAGAACATACAGAATCATGATCCAGAAATAAATCTTTGACCGTTTATCCATCCCCAGCCTCACTGAGCTTCTTCAGCTGTGTCCCACTTCACTCTGAACGACCCCTCTCTGTTTGCTCTTTACCCACCCACTACCAGGGCCAATGGTACCAGTCATTCTCAGACTGTGGCCCTCTCTCCCCTCTCTTCACTGGGTCAGCGCTCAGGCCCCAGGCCTGGTGTTATGCAAGCTTGGATAAAAGAGGGTACTGGGGCCATGTGGGGCAGTGTTTACTCATAGCGGCATTGTTGCTGCCCTGCCAAATCTGACCAGCGATGGCAGCCTGCAGCTGCAGCACAAACTAACTCCAGCTCTCTCCGTCCTGCTCAGCATTTAACTTTGTTCTCTCTCTCTCTCTCTCTCTGTCCTGTGTTCATACTCCCTTTCTTTGGCAGTCTTCTCACTCCAACGACTTCTCTTGAATTCTCTCGCTCGCTTCATTCATTTCCCCTCTACTTCTCTATTCCCATCCCCTTTGTGTGCTTCTCCATCTCCTTTTCTTCCTCCCTTTCGCTCCATCTCTAATGAATAGTTCTGGGAGCCGAAGCCATCGTGGGTCCCGGCCGAGACTCGTGCAGTTAACTTTGTTGCGGAGGATTTAAAACCTGAGAGGGCTCTAAAAGTTCTCTAGTAACGGAGGCTCAAACAAAGCTGTAAAAGTGAAGTGTCAAAGCACGGTGTGACACCGCAGCTCCCCTGTGCTGAACCCATCAAGTTCTCCCCGGCCCGGCTCCGCGGCTCCTTACCTGCCTCACAGAATCGACAAACAACTTCTCTACACAGTCTCTGTGGCTGCCAAGTCAAAGCACAACTCAGGTTACATGAAAGGCCTGCAAAGTTATTCATTTATACAAATGATTGATGGATTTATGGTTCACTGCTATAGAGCTGTACAGAATTCTTAAAGTCATCAATCCATCAGTTTCTTGTTTTTTTTTTAAAATAGACGTACCATTGCTGCAGGTGGCATTGATGATGCAGGTGCCACTGACCAGGTTGTATCCATCTCTACACTGTGTGCAGCTCTTTCCAGGCCCTTGGCAGCTCAGGCAGTGCTCTTCACATCTGGAAGCCGCAGCATGCAAAACACACACACACACACACACACACACACACACACACACACACACACACACACACACAGACAGAACAGAGGATGTGTGAAATTCCACATGTGAAAGAAAGTTGTCAAATGTGTCTTCAATATTATTTTCATTTCTTTAAGCAGCTCAAAGGAGCAAAGTCTTGGGAAATGAAAATGACAGGCTGTAACTTCCTGTTTTTTGTATGGATGAAGGAAGCAAGGCAACAAAACCGGAGCATCATGACATGAATATGTATGAGGGCATTCGGCTGTCCGGGCCTGGTGCAGTGAACCGGACCGTTCCACTGAGTGTCAGCGCTCAGCATGACAGACACACACACACATACAGACATACACACACACAGATACACAGACACACACACACACACACACACACACAGACACACACAAAGCTAGTGAGTGAAGGGAAATCGTAAGATGAGAATAAGCTTGGAACACATCTGGGATTGAACGTACCGAGATGAGTTCTGTGGTGTGTGAGAGTTACGTGCCACGGAGAATCATAATTTGAAGGAGTGCTTTGAGATTTACACTTCATCCTGATCTCATTTTACTGCCACATCTCATCTTTATTTTTTTTGTTTATTTTTTGGCGCTGCATATGAATATTAACGGTCTTCTTTAATCGGGATGTAGAGATAATGTGGTAATACCAGCAACAAAAGTGATAGACGTTACATACCACTGCAAGGGAATCTTAATCAAAGAGAAACAACAGTGTACAAAAGGACAAAAGGCAGTAACAGGGTTGAGGAAAAACTTTAAGATAATCCCTGTTCCAGCAGATCTGATACCCGCAGTGATATCACCTGATGTGATAATGGCAGTGCCCC
This sequence comes from Hoplias malabaricus, assembly GCF_029633855.1. Taxonomy (NCBI): domain Eukaryota; kingdom Metazoa; phylum Chordata; class Actinopteri; order Characiformes; family Erythrinidae; genus Hoplias; species Hoplias malabaricus. The sequence continues at coordinate 261,309 of NC_089815.1, read as the reverse complement.
CTTTGCTGCTCTGCTATCACACTTTGTGAGTTTGGAACTGCAGAGAGACTCGAGCCTCATATCAAACGAATCAGCAGCAAGAAATAAAAGCTCACGCAGACGGCTTTGGCACTTCCATTAACAAATGCTCTCAGCTTGTGACCTTGGGGAATGGTCGCACCATTTATGGTGTGCGTTTGTCACTCTCAGAGTAGTACATGGTTTTAACTAATGCCCTGTGCGCTGGACATTCTTCCTCAGGGTCAAATTTTACCTCTATTTTACGGCTGTCTGCTCTCGTCACCTCCAGCACTCTCCAGTCACATACATACACCAGCTAGCCTTTCCCATTCCTTCAGAGGAGAATCCATTCGACATCCATGACCTTCTTTAAAAGGAACTGTTTGGTTTGGACAGCTTTCATAAAGCAAAATGTACCAGATTTATTAGCCAGAGGGCAGAAGCAGCTGGAGTGACCCATTACAGAGATCTAAAACTGCTGTAAATTCACCCCGTGCTTCTGGAGGTGAGAACTTAGTGTTGGGTTCACTCTGTTTCGCTCAAAGCTTTGACTCTAGACAATTCCAGAGATTAAAAAAGGAAATACAACAAATACGAAATGATATACACTCAGGTGTGAGGATAAACTCCAGGAAAAACTCAGTGTCTGCTGTAATTTAAAAATGAAACCTGATCTACAAACATGTTGTGCAGACGTATTAGGGTTTTGCAGAAATTTCACACATCAGCGAATCCATCCCAATCGCACAAAGTGCCACCAGCCTCAGTCGAGACATTTGGGCCAAATCGGTCTCACTTTCGGCAGTTACGGCACTGGAAAGTGTTGTGTGGGCCGGATACGGGTCGAATGGCATAAGCCAGCCTTGACTCGGGGCATGGCACGTGCTGCGTGGGCCAGCTGTGGGCCAAATGTCAACATCCACCATATAGTGCACCAGACTCACCCTGAATCAATGCTGTCAATTCAAGGCAAATGTGGGCCATAAGAGAACTGCAGACGTGCCACATTTTTGCAGAATATTGTTTGCTATAAGGGAGGAGGATAAGAAAACTCTTCCTCCTCAAAACCTGAGGGCAACTTCTTTTTGAACTGTCAATACTGCGCCACTGAACAGCTTAATGCATTAAAGGAGAAGGCAAACTGTCCAGATCTGTCACATCAGCCGACAGCACAGTGAGAAGAGAAATTTGGGGAGAGGAGGGGGCCATTTGACCCACCAAGAGAGTGAAGCCAATTGTGTTCTATAGCAGTGGTTCTCAAACTGTGGTATGCTAAATGACCTCGAAAAAATTTACTACTTAATTAAGGAATGTATTCATAACTATCTAAAGTTTTATGTGTAAATTACATAATGTTTCACAGCAATACCCTGCTTTTTTTCCAGGAAGGAAACTCGATCCCCCAGTTTCAGTTGCTTACTGGACGTAAGGAAAGGCTAGAGACAGACGTGAGCAATTTGGATTTTATTATAAAAAGGGCAAAGCAAAAACGTGAAAAACACAGCCCAAGAAATACTCCGAAGCCCAGAAGGACTAAATCCAGCAGCAAAAATGGATAAAAACTAAGTGAGGATTCTGTACAAATGAAGATAAAATAGAAGAAAACACTCGGCTGAAGAAAAACGTGGCCATACATCAAACACGGCCCTAAAACCAGGTTTAACACAGCGCCGCTGCTCCTTCACCTACTGCTACAAGAGAGCCGCTGAGTCCTGCCCCCGCCGTGCTGTTTTCACCTGGAGCCTGTTAAAGCACATAACTGATATTAAACTGACCTCTTCTCGTTTTTTATTTCTTTCAAAACGCTTACAATAAATAGATGTATAAATGTGTTTAAAACGTTCAGTGTAGGGCTATAGTTATTTGTATTTAGTAATTATTTTAGATATTTCTGTGGTAAACACGCACATTTCCAGTAAATAGAAAGCAACAAAAACATGCAAAAATTCAAGCAAGATTTTGCCTTATGCCCCAGGAACAGAGGAAGAACCAGGGGCCACATGTTTCTGTGGTAAATATCATAGGTGGGTACTAAAAGGTTTAAGAACCGCTGCTCTATAGGACTCCCAGCCTAGGCCAGCTGAGGCATTACTGGGGGATAAACACGGCGAACTTCTGCTGACAGCGTCAACACTTAGACTGCTGCACCACTTTAGGGCCATTCTTAAGAGGTGGCCTTTTCTTTTAATTCTTTTATTTTTCAGCTGGCTGATGCAGAAAGTGTCTTGATAGTTAAACACACTGTTAGGAAACGAAATGCCATGTCTGTCAGAGTGAGGGGATTCCCACGGCTGTATGAAGTATTTGAATTGTGCGTTCTGGGCTTTGCTTTTAGGGAACACTGATGGATTAATGCAAAAAAGGACACAAATACTGAACAGAATACTGAATAACAAACATATAACAAATGGCATTAGATGGTAGTTAAGGCTTGCGTGTGGTTTTACACAGGCTTTTGTATTGTGTAGTGAAGATAGTGATATAAACACAATGGCATCTGTTAGAGATGTTGTCATCAGTTTCTTCTTCACTCAATTTAAACCCTGAATTTCTTTCTTTTGCTGTTTGCGTTTCCCCACTCCTTTTCCACCACCTCCCTCTGCTTTTCTTTTTAACTGTATGATCTCACTAATCAGTGAGACTGCAGTACAGCGGGCAACACACACCTCTAATTAGGCACAGATGCACCAAACCAGAGAGAAAGACAGCAAAAGAGACAGAGTAACAGCAACTTAGAGTTAAGACCACCGCGCACCCCAAAACTCCAGCCCCTAGTTTTTAATGAGGATATGAACACCAACACTGACACTGGATGTTTTGTCTTTGAGCAGTGTTTAGTTCCTCAATGTGTCACACTGCACCATCCAGGGTCTTAACTATGACTGCCTCCTCAAATTAACCTCAGATCCAGAGACCACAAACCACTGGCACATCTAATGTGGCTTGAAATGCAGTCATTATGAAGTGAATTTTCAAGATAAACAAAAACTGATCATTAGTCTCTCAGCTATTTATTACTAGCCTTTCTTCACCTTCCTTCAGCTTGAAAACAGCGAGATTGTGAAGTGATTTTTAGCTGATACCAAGTGAAAAAAATGATTACATGACGTTGAAAGTTTATACCAGAATTAAGAAATTGGACCAGACATTAGAAAGGCGTACAGACAAATAACTCGTCCTGGTGAAGTACAGCAACATGTATCTGCACCTGAAGCTTGTTTAATTTGGGTCTAAAAGCTGAGAAAGATGCTAAGGGCATTAGAAGTTTCCAATTAAACGTGTCACTTCTTAGAAACCACTAATAAAGCAACTCTCTGAAATCACTAAGCCGTGTTCATGACCATATCCATGGTTTCAAACTGATTCATGACTGACAGGATTTAACACACGAGCTAAACCACCTTTTCACGTTAGAAGGATATTTAAATCCACTCTGTGCTAAACTACTGCCTTCATTTGACAGACACTCACTTGCGGCACATCCACTTTGAAGGTCCTGCTCCTTCGCCCTCGTAGTACCCAGAAGAACATTTCTGGACGCAACTCCACTCCTGCAGCAGGAAGTCTGTGGCACATTGGATACAGTCCTCCATCCCAGGCCCTGTGTGGAATAAGGAGAAGTTCATACCTGATTTTTGTGTTTTAAAGCAGAGTCTATCATAGAAACATACAATTTTTGAGCAGCTTGCATGAACTACCTTGACATTTTTATTGGGTCCAATTAAGACAGTGTGTTAAATACGGTGTAAACTGTCCTTTGATTAAAACAGAAGAGGATCAACCAGTCCGATCATAACAAGCCGTGTCAGGGGGGTGATGCATCCCTTTAGCACTGAACACCAGTCCACAGAAAACCAGCATGGAGTCTTTATTTTAATCAGAGCTGAATATAAATGAAGACTTAAACATCACCAGACACTGTGCTCTATTTGGAAAATACTGTTGATGTAAGATATAAGAACTGGGTGTGTATATTATATCAATAAGAACAGCCTTATTATTATTTGTCTCTTTCTGAAGACTAGAGGTGGACGACAAGAAAGCTTTTTTATCCAAAGGGAAGAAAGGTCACAAAGCCCTTATAAACACAACAGTAAAACGTCTTTACAATCACACACACATACACACATCTGCCAATAAAGAGTCTAACATAACCTTCCCTTTGCAATCCTAGCCAGTGATGCAGGGAAGAGCTCTGGCTGAACTAATTAAGCCATACACTCACAGAGCGTCTTCTCGTGGGGCAGGCACACACTCAAACACACACACACTCTCTCTCTCTCTCTCACACACACACACACACACACACACACACACACACACACACACACACACACACACACACACACACGGATCTGGTTTAATCTGTCAGCGTATTCTCCTCAGTGCTGTGGGTCAATAACATCATCTGTGTCTAATGCATGGGCTCGTATAGTGAAATGCCTTGTGTCTCACTGACTCTCTAGGGCAGGCTAGCGTAATGACTTAAGCTAATTAGCTGGGCCAGGATGGGAACACGGGTCTCGGAACGGGTGGTGTCACAGTCCAACGCAATCAAAGCTGTTTGTTTTGGATCGTACAGCCCTTTCCACCACCTTCATCATAACCACAGGAAAAAGAGGAACAGCTCTTTTTCACTGCGACAATGAAGAGAATGAATTGCAGCAGATTTTCACAACTATAACTGGACCCAATGTTTTTAGATTGCATCACATCTCGTTCTTACGATCAGGTGCAAATGATTAAACCCAATGTCTTCTGCACCAGCGCAACGCACTCTGTCTCTATCTATTCATTATCTGTTATATTTTTGCTTCATTTTTATCAAAACCTTTCTTTATATAGCTGGTTTATGATTAATTCACAGTCAAGACCCATTACACACCATAGTCAAAGCAAGCACAGTTGCTATGCGACAGACGCAATGCTGTCTACCCTTCACTAACGAGCTCGCTAACAGATAAGGTAATCTGCATGTTGGTAAGTGCTTCACTTTATTCACAGTAAGGAGTGAGTGGCAGGTATCAGTCACATCCTTTTTGTAATTGATTACGTCACCCTAGACCCAGCAAAGGCCCTTCAGGCATCATTCGGCTTGCAGAAATAGAGCATGCCATAGGTATCCTCACAGCTGCTCAGCAAGCGCTGGACCATTGAGCATCGCTAATTTAAGGCGCATTACTTTAGCAACCTGTTCGTTGGAGTTTTTGAGATTTGTTCAGCGCTGCAGAGCACACTTTTCAACTCATGGCCAATTTCTATTTCGGAGGCATGTTTCATTTCATTAAATATGGATGCTACAGGTTATTACATGGCACACAGCACACAGAACCCGATGTCCAGTTTGTAGGAGGGACAGAAGTCAAGGGAACACATGAGAACAGATTCAAATAGAACAGAAATGAATGTAATGGGACCTGTGCAAATGGAACAGGCGATGTGGCAGGGGCTGCACTTCATTTCCTCCAGGTTAAAGAAGGTCCCGTTGGCACACTCTGGAACACAGGTCATTCCTGCTAAGCTACAGCAAGAAAAACAGAGAGAGAGAAAAAGGCGGAATCCTTAGAACTCACTGTTTAAGGAAGCTGATCATCTAAATGGCCACTGCCTGCTGCAGCTCTGTGAGTTAGTGGTTGAAAATGAAAGGCAAACTAAATCTGAGCTGCGTGAATGTGCTTTTACATCTCTTTCCTTCCATTAAACGGAGTGAGACAAGAGCTGCTAAAGAATCAAATTCAGATTCAAAGAATCCTAAAGGTCTCCGCAAACTACTTCTATGTTCTGACCTAGAACCTCTGAACCAGAAGGATAATGTGTTATAAGGTCCTGGAGGGCTCAGGATACAGGGCGTGTGGAGATTTGCAGCGTGTAAAGGGAATAAAGAAAGGGTTTTGCTTGTGGATGAAGCTTGAACTGTACAGGCAGTACAGGCTGCAGAAAAGAGAGCATACGTAATGAGAACCAGCAAGCTAGACACAGCTGTTAGCCACCACACTTCGGCTCAACTTACGGTCATGACCATTCAGAATCCACTGCACGTAAACACACAAACACACCCAAGAGCAAATATTACAGAGCTAGCTTTATATGACTAACAGACACTGCTCAGTTCTGCAGTCTAGCCACATGGCTCTGTAGGCCGATAGGTCCTACAAAACACCCATAAATTCCAAAAAGGTAAGATATATTAGCTGTTTAAAGGAAAACTGCATACAACATTTACTGTTACAGTTACAGTGTATACAAGCATTTGGTTTAATCTCATTTGCATGATGACACTACCTCTCTTTACAGATGTAAACTGGTAACTCACTCACTCATGTTGAGCAATCTGGAAATTCTGGAAATTTGTCACAAGGGGGAGCTTTGATAAACATTCCTTAAAAATGTTTAAATCACAAAAATCGTAGGAACCAATATCATAACCACCATCAAATACAGCATTCAATTATTTTGTGCCGTAAATAAAGCAGGAGTGAGATTTTCAATGACGTGGTCGGCAATAGTTTGTCTTACCTGAAGCCTTCGATGCAGGCTGTACATCTGTCAGAATCGCGCAGGCATTTCATGCAGTTCTCATGGCATTTCCCACAGTGTCTCTGAACTGGAGGCAGATGGTGGGACATTGCAGAAGGTATAAAGAGACACACAGAGAGAGAAAGAGAATGACAGAGAGTTAAAGGGGTGAAAAATCAGCCAGGTTTTCATGTCATCTAAAATTTCACACTGTAGACGCAAACACTGGGGAATGTGGATGCTGTGACAATTTGCCAGAAGTAAAAACCGCAGCCATTCAAACACTCGCTAAACTTGTTCTATCAACATCAGCCCGGTACACACCAGCTGTGTGTGCGCTTAGCAGCTGAAGCCAACATGAGCACACAGCGATAAAAAAGGGCAAGGTTTTCACTGCCTCTCTGCGTCAGAGCCCAGGAGTGAAAGATGTCCAGTCGTGCTGGGTTGTTGTGACAACAAGGCTGAACATCTGTCAACAACCCCCCCCCCCCCCCCCCAAAAAAAAGCCTACCTCCATAACACATTTGTATGCACAATGAACCAGAATGATCTAAAAGGCCCCAGATGTGTGCGCACACCTGTGCAAGTATGCAAGACGTTTTTTTCACTCGGTCTCCAGAGACAGCTCAGTTCAGCTCAGTTTGACACAGATGGTGAGCGTATGAAACAGTAGTGTTCGAAGGCTCAGGAACTGGTTAATAAATATATCACAACAGCAACAACAACAACCATAAACAACTCAAGGTCTACGTTTGCCTGCCAACAATACACACGGTTTCTGGATCAGGGTTCGAATAGCAGTAGGAAGGCTGCAAAAGGAACTTATAAAACATACTTACATTTTCATTCCTTTACAACTATTTTAAACACAACTGCACCACTGTGGGATTTTTAAACTCTTCCATATGGTCAAGTCTATTGATTATTAATGCTGTTCCTAAAGTACCATAAAGTCGTTATTGCATAATAGGGAGCACAGCCAACCCTCCGACCGATCAAACTCCATCTCCTCTTCAGCAGGGCTCACTGACAGAGTGATGCATTCAGATATTGGTGTAAACTGAACAATATAATGATGCTGACCTTTAACAGGCAATCAGCCGTCTGAGAAAAAATATATGAAACAATACATAAATATACAATGAAACCTCTGGCTTTGAGATACCTATCATCCTATTTCAGCTGTATAGAATATTATGATAGGGCTGGGCAATTAATCAAAAATTAATCATAATCGACATTCAAAACTTCTAATCACCATAATCTTGTCTATATCGATTATATTGACTATTTTTATTCTATGTCCCCACTGTGTGTTTGTGTACTGTCCCTTTAAGACCAAGCTACCAAGCTGTAATCACGTGATTCTGCCACATGGAAGCAAACTAAACGCAACCCTTATCCAGTTCAGGGGCGCGATGAGGCCAGAGCCTACCTGGAATCATTGGACGCAAGGCAGGAACACACCCTGGAGGGGGCGCCAGTCCTTCACAGGGCAACACACACTCACACCTAACAACGTGTGTTTTTGAACTGTGGGAGGAAACCAGAGCACACGGAGGAAACCCACGCAGACACAGAGAGAACACACCCCACTCCTCACAGACAGTCACCCGAAGGAAACCCACGCAGACACAGAGAAAACACACCCCACTCCTCACAGACAGTCACCCGAAGGAAACCCACGCAGACACAGAGAAAACACACCCCACTCCTCACAGACAGTCACCCGGAGGAAACCCACGCAGACATAGGGAGAACACACCACACTCCTCACAGACAGTCACCCGGAGGAAACCCACGCAGACACAAAGAAAACACACCACACTCCTCACAGACAGTCACCCGGAGGAAACCCATGCAGACACAGGGAGAACACACCACACTCCTCACAGACAGTCACCCAAAGGAAACCCACGCAGACACAGAGAGAACACACCACACTCCTCACAGACAGTCACCCGGAGGAAACCTACGCAGACACAGGGAGAACACACCACACTACTCACAGACAGTCACCCGGAGGAAACCCACACAGACACAGAGAGAACACACCACACTCCTCACAGACAGCCACCCAGAGGAAACCCACACAGACACAGAGAGAACACACCACACTCCTCACAGACAGTCACCCGGAGGAAACCCACGCAGACACAAAGAAAACACACCACACTCCTCACAGACAGTCACCCGGAGGAAACCCATGCAGACACAGGGAGAACACACCACACTCCTCACAGACAGTCACCCGAAGGAAACGCACGCAGACACAGAGAGAACACACCACACTCCTCACAGACAAGTCACCCGGAGGAAACCCACGCAGACATAGGGAAAACACACCACACTCCTCACAGACAGTCACCCGGAGGAAACCCACGCAGACACAAAGAAAACACACCACACTCCTCACAGACAGTCACCCGGAGGAAACCCATGCAGACACAGGGAGAACACACCACACTCCTCACAGACAGTCACCCGAAGGAAACCCACGCAGACACAGAGAGAACACACCACACTCCTCACAGACAGTCACCCGGAGGAAACCTACGCAGACACAGGGAGAACACACCACACTACTCACAGACAGTCACCCGGAGGAAACCCACACAGACACAGAGAGAACACACCACACTCCTCACAGACAGTCACCCGGAGGAAACCCACGCAGACACAGGGAGAACACACCACACTCCTCACAGACAGTCACCCGGAGGAAACCCACGCAGACACAGAGAGAACACACCACACTCCTCATAGACAGTCACCCGGAGGAATCCCACGCAGACACAGAGAGAACACACCACACTCCTCATAGACAGTCACCCGGAGGAAACCCATGCAGACACAGGGAGAACACACCACACTCCTCACAGACAGTCACCCGAAGGAAACCCACGCAGACACAGAGAGAACACACCACACTCCTCACAGACAGTCACCCGGAGGAAACCCACACAGACACAGAGAGAACACACCACACTCCTCACAGACAGTCACCCAGAGGAAACCCACACAGACACAGAGAGAACACACCACACTCCTCACAGACAGTCACCCGAAGGAAACCCACACAGACACAGAGAGAACACACCACACTCCTCACAGACAGTCACCCGAAGGAAACCCACGCAGACACAGAGAGAACACACCACACTCCTCACAGGCAGTCACCCGGAGGAAACCTACGCAGACACAGGGAGAACACACCACACTACTCACAGACAGTCACCCGGAGGAAACCCACGCAGACATAGGGAGAACACACCACACTCCTCACAGACAGTCACCCGGAGGAAACCCATGCAGACACAGGGAGAACACACCACACTCCTCACAGACAGTCACCCGAAGGAAACCCATGCAGACACAGAGAGAACACACCACACTCCTCACAGACAGTCACCCGGAGGAAACCCACGCAGACACAGAGAGAACACACCACACTCCTCACAGACAGTCACCCGGAGCGGGACTCGAATCCACAGAGACACTACCACCGTGTCACCCTTGTCCAGCACTATATTATGATAATTGTCTTGTATGTGTTTCTCACCATCCTCAGTGAAGTAGCCGGTGGGACATGTCTCTATGCAAGTGTTGTTTTCTGTGTAGAAGTAGAGACCTCTCCGGCAGGAACGGCACTCAGTGGAACCGCGTCCAACACAGGTCTCACAGCCTCTGTGACATCTCCTACACCTCCGAGCCTCAACATCCTCAAAATAACCCAACGGACAATGGCTAACACATGTCCTGTTGAAAGAGAAGAGAAGAGAATTGAAGAGAAGAGAGGAGAACAGAAGAGGAATAAATTCAATGGAAAGAAGAAAATTTAGTCAGCAATGCAAATAACTTTCTGAAACTTTGGACAACTCATTACTGCCAATCAGTCAGACATACTCTCAACTCAAAACAGCATGGAGCTCTATATGCATCTGCCTTCTATTAGTCCGACCTCCTCTAAAGCAGACGACTGAGCAGACTGCTGCTTACAAAGAACTCCTGGATGAATCACTTATGCAAAGAGACAAAATAATGAAAGATAGGGCTGGACAAGAATTCAGTATCAATATATATATATATTGCAATCTAAAAGGTTTCAATAACAATGCTATGCCTTGTATACACATTTTCAATATTTCAATAAACATTATTTACAGCATCTCTCACTGACTGACGCTCATTACAGGGAGCTATCATCAGTTTATTGCACTCAACTGTTCGTATCGATATCGGAATTATATCGTAGTATCGACCGAAATAAAGAAATATATTGTGATATCAATTTTGTCAGAGGGCGGCACGGTGGCGCAGCAGGTAGGTGTCGCAGTCACACAGATCCAGGGACCTGGAGGTTGTGGGTTCGATTCCCACTCCGGGTGACTGTCTGTGAGGAGTGTGGTGTGTTCTCTCTGTGTCTGCGTGGGTTTCCTCCAGGTGACTGTCTGTGAGGAGTGTGGTGTGTTCTCTCTGTGTCTGCGTGGGTTTCCTCCGGGTGACTGTCTGTGAGGAGTGTGGTGTGTTCTCTCTGTGTCTGTGTGGGTTTCCTCCGGGTGACTGTCTGTGAGGAGTGTGGTGTGTTCTCTCTGTGTCTGCGTGGGTTTCCTCCGGGTGCTCCGGTTTCCTCCCACGCTCCAAAAACACACGTTGGTAGGTGGATTGGCGACTCAAAAGTGTAGGCTCTGGACCCACCGCGACCCTGAACTGGATAAGGGTTACAGATAATGAATGAATGAAAGAATGATTTTGTGTGTTTGCTCCAGCTCTAGTTTCTGAAAGTTGTGGAGCTGAAATGCATTTTACAAAAGCCATGCGATGAAACATCTTAACGACTGTCAGACACCTAAAAGGTGTTATATTACTGATTTTCATTTTAAGAACATCCACATTAATATCCAATACTCATTTTAGAAGATGTATAATACACCCCTTTTCAAAGCCCTTGTTAATGATCTGCACTCTGAAAATAGCAGTGCAAGAAGACAAAAGTCTTTTCTTAACACCCACTGTATTCCAGAACTGAGATGAATGATTTGTATTTGAAAATGTAAGCGTTGCTCCTGAAATAAAAGATGAACATTTAATATTAGTGACAGCGCTTATTTTTAAAGTATACACCAGAGTGAAGAGTAACATCTTTGCTCTCATACAAAGTAAGGTAGTTTTCACACTGGTTTCTTGTGCTGACATGAAAAAATACAACAATAACAGCCCCTTAACTGAGATTTGCCTTGAAGCTGAGATGGTGGGTAAAGAGCCAGAGGAAAAATGATTCTAGTTAGTGATTAAGCCTGGTCTTTTTTTTCCAAGATGTTATTCTGTAGATGTAAGTAACTACACAATCACCTGGGAACATCAGACAGTTGAACAGACAACTCAACAGTAGAGATCACACTGTGGTAAAATTAAAAAACACAGGTTTCCTCTGTCCAGTGTGTTTCTGTTTTTCCTCTTGGGTTTTTTTTCCCACTTGGTCATTGAAGGCTTTACATTTAATATTTTCTTCCTAGATCCTTTCACGTTCAAAGCTTCAGGACACAGGTGGTTTTTAGCTGTAACTAGTTGCTCCAGGTACGGTTTCTGCTTTGCCCTAGGTGTGAATTTTGGGGTGGGATCAACACTGAAATATTTGCATTCAACACCCCATAATCCACCACAGTCAGGCTTTAATAGAGAAACACTTCCTAGTTACATAACGTTAGCGCTAAAAATAGATAAACAATAACTTAGAGGGCAGAGTTCACCAATTTTAAGCATCAAATGAAGCATTTTATCAGCTCTACCTTTCAGTCTTCAGGTTCCCCAGACTGAAGTGGATACAGTTTAAGCAGTGGTCAGCATCTGGCCCATCACAGCCCTGATCACCACACTCAGGGTGGCATGGCCCTGAAACAAGCAAAAGAGATGATGCTGATACACGCTTCTCTGAACATCATCGTCCAATACTGCTCTGTAACAAGATTAAAAATATTACAATATACTACTGAAGTTACTTTACTGCATTTCGGATAACACCCAGAGTCAGCTTAATAGCTGCGTCATAACAAGAAGACCTGTAGCTACTTTAAGTTGCCATAACTGTGCAGAAAGGATATTTCCACTCCTGCTGTTATTCGCCTGATCTCTGAAGTGTCACACAGAAACATAAACAGCCCCTCCTCAGTCAAAATGTGCCTTGTATTCACAGGCTACTCATATTCATCTGCTGAACTAACTGTACCACTGTACTCCTCTTCTTCCTCCTCATCCTGCTGAGGGGTCACTGTGGAGGGTTCAGTACCCTTCTCGCTGGGGATCTCCAGCATCCTTGAGCGAGAGTGCTGAGATCCTTGAGACTGATATGGATGCTCTGCTGTCCCATAGAGAATCAGTGTCCACTCCTTCAGCTTACCTGAGGGAAGAGGGAGAGATAGGGAGGGATTCAGAGAATGTATGTGTGTGTGTGTGTGTGTGTGTGTGTGTGTGAAAACATGAGGAACATCCAGTATTTGAGAGCTAATATAAGAAAACAAGCAAGAAACCACAACAGAAGTCAGGAGACAGAAAGAGAGAGTGCAGAACAGATACAATCAAACCCAAACACAAATAACCTTGAGAAAAATCAAGGGATGTACACAGAAGAAAAAGTGTGTGCGAGAAGGTTAATTATATAATATAATCTGATGAATAAATATAAACACTAATCTCCTTAGATGAAAGCAATCAGAAAGATTATCAGCCCCAAGAGCCAGTTTATTAGGAAGTTTTCTCCATGATTCTCATGCAGAGACGAAATAATCACTGGGTAAGGCCTTCTTCACTGTTAAGTCGCCCTGTTCGATGCATGGCACGTTTTCATAAACCTACTTCATATGCACGTATTGTCAATAGCCCAATAAAGCTGAAGGTGACAGACTTTGTAATCCGACAGTTTTGAAAGCTACATTTTGAAATGCATCACCAATTTCCCAAACTCTGTGACTGGAAAAGCTACACAGGCTCCACAGCTGAACAGAGGAAGCTTTTACCAGATGCAGAGCCTTGATCCAAAAAGCTAAATTACCCACAATGGCTTAGGAGCTTCTCATGAAAAGGAGTCTCTCGTGACGATGGTTAAAAGAGGCAAAAAGGAAGGCATTTAAACACTCTCTCATCACTTTCCCCTGGTACAACTTAAAGCCCTGTAGTTCTTACCCAGAACCTCGGGGTTGCGGAGCTGCGAGACGGAGTCAGATATCTCCAGGGTCCACGTGCCCTCTGCTTTTTCGCCCCAGCAGTGCACTGTCATGAACTCCCAGTTCCTGAAGCCTTCGTTGGAATTATCAAACAACCTGTGAGACCACCAAGGGAACATCACAAACATTAGCACATCCTTCTGGGTCTGAGTGGAACGAAACAACAAGGCAAAACTATTTGTGTATTTATTACTTTTCCTAAGTGGGAACGGCTCCCTGACCTGTCAATCACAGGCCTGAGCTCAGAGGCAACTAATGCACTGTGCAAAAACAGGCAGGATAGGAAAGTAAGGAAGTAAAACCGTCTGTTGTGTTTTATTTATTTATTTATTTTCTAAATCCACATGAAGATCGCATTGTGATCCACACTGTGGATTCCAGTGTTAATTTAGGAGTCTTTAAAGGGGTAAGGCTTGGAGAGCTACGTCATGTTGCTCTGCAGTTGCTGTATAATGGCACTGTGTCATGAATTCAATTCATGAATACAACCTTAAATCATGAAAAATCTCAGGGTTCTAATCTCAAAAGAGCTCCTAAATGCCCTAAAAGCCTAGAGCAGACATTCACAATGAGCTCAGCACACAGTTAGATCATTAGATAATTACATTTTCCATGCTGTAAACATGCACACCACCTTCCTCCAATGATGCTTTAGTAAACTGCAGAGCAAGGTTTACCCTTTCATTTGCTTTTTAATTTGGGGGAGAGGGGGTGCTTCTTATGACGGGTTCAGAATACACGGATTTAGCCCGATTTTGTCGTATCTGTGTCGGAACCGAATATGACTAGTGTGACCAGACGTCCTCTTTTACCCGGACATGTCCTCTTTTTTAGACCTAAAAAAATGTCCGGGTGGAATTTCACAAACGTCTGGGATGTTGTTTTTCTAGAGCTTACATAGAACTTCCAGAAGTTTCGTTCACAAACTAGTCCTCCTCTACTCCGATTGGTTCACTTGAGTGAGAAGGGGGCGTGGTGAAGGAGCCTAAAATCTTCTGATTGGACGGTCTGACTGTAGAGCTACCGTTATTGGTCGATAACCTTCTCTGTGAACATTTAATTGGTCAGTCTGCACGTCAGTAGTCCTTGTTTACGTCAGGCAAAGCTTCTGTACCCACCCTCATCTCGAGCAGCTATGCCGAAAAAGAAATGTAAGTTCTCGGATGAATTAAAAAAGAAATTCCCATGTTTTCCTATGTGTAGAAAATAAAGGTGTAAAGGACCCAAAAGCTCATCACCCCCCCCCCCCTCTCCCCGAGCCGAGACGTGTCCTCTTTTTCACCATCTCAGATCTGGTCACCCTAGAATATGAGCGTCTGGGATGAGTAACAGTCGTGTAGTGTGACACAATCAAAAATCAGTGAAGTGGTGTCTGGGACGCCCCACGACTCCATGATAAAAAGTCCAGCATGTTACATGTTTTTTTTAGATCTTTTGGCCCAGTCTGACTCCTACGACATGTTCCTTGACGATGACCAATGGGACGACAGGTGTCAGGTGGAAAAACGAAACTGAGGAAATTACCCTAAGTTCTATTTGCAAAAAAGACATAGTGACATAGTGTCTTCTTCTAAACGCACAGGAACAGGTCCACAATCGTTTGTTTCGTCTTTTTATTTTCGGAACACGTCTGCAACACGTTCTCGACCCGCCTCCGAACCTCTGAACTCATGCAATGACGCGAACGAAGAATGGTCTCTGTCAAACGGGTAGCGCTGCCAGTCTACCAAGCAAGACAGAGCACAAATTATTAGCACTAATCTGACATCGCGAACGTCGTGAAAGACAAAAACACTGTGTAGTCTGATCCCGGCATTAGTATTATCTAAATGTAGTGGCACATAATTACCAATAATCATTTTAATGAACAGTACATTCTTTACATTTTTATTTATTTATTTTGAGCAAAGCTTTCACTGAATCGGGGGATGGAAAAGGAGGGGAAACTAGTAAGAACAATACTTCTGTTTAAGCCAGCAATTTCCATTTACTCCGCTCTGTTGGGGAAAGCAGTGATAATCCTGCAGGTTTTGCATTCAGATCGCGGCACCACTGTGCATTAGGACGATCACAAATCCAGGATGGATGGGGTTTGCTAATACACAGCATCATTAGTTCTCACCGTCTATATCCGCTCAGGAAACCCGGATCCTCCACAAGCTTTGGGCTCATCACAACCTCCCACCCCCCCACTGAAAGAATGCAGATGAGAAGCCTCGTGGTGCTCGTGGGGTTGCAGTACTCGCTTTGAACTTGGTACACTTAGATCAGAGCGAAGCATTTCTGGGGCTAACAAGTCATTTGAAAAAGGCCTGCAGCTTCTTAAACCTGTTTTCAGCTGTTCACAAGACAATCCTTTTGGCTCTTCCAGCAGGCCACACATACAAGGGCATACACACACACACACACACACACATAAACACACAATAGTATGTTTAATACTGTTTAAAAATCCATAGGTCAGTCTTAAATATTTGATAGCACTGAAATATTAGAGTGAAAATATGAGCCGAGTCTGTGATGAAAGCATTAAACGGAATAAAACAATGAAAAAGGAAAGTCAGCCATTTGAACTAGAGCACTGCCCCCACCCTCCTCACCCCATCCGCCCACCCTAACATAATGCAAATGCTTTTGCAGACGAAGTGCAGATGTCTCATGAAGAATGCTCTATCGACAAGCCGGGGCTGTACATAGGAGCATTAGGCCAGGCTCAGGGGCGAGAGAAAGCTAAAAGAACGATCACCAAACACTAATAAATACACTACAAATGCAGGGAGCCCCATTAGCCTGTCATCTCCCGTCACGTCTGTAATGGCTAAAGCAAGCCTTTCAGGGGAGGTAATTGTGTAGAGGAGAAATTCGACAGGTCTCCCTGTTCCTGTGCGGGAAATAATGACTGAAAGTGTCACAACAAAAAAGCACTGTGAGGAGATATATCAGGACAGCAGGACGCTGAGGCAGGCTTTTGAAGCTAACTAGCATTGTTACGATCAACAGGAAGGCAAAGACACAGCAGCATTTTTTCATTTCTTCAGGCAACAGTGTTTGAAGTGGGAGCCGCAAGATTTCCCCTGATAAACAAAGGAGGAAAAGATCTAGAGACGAAATCTGAAATCCTTAGGTTTGTGAGAGAGTGAGTGAGAGAGAGTGAGTGAGTGAGTGAGTGAGTGATAAAGAGAAGGTGTGCGTGTTTTATTCATGAAGGGCTGCCAGAATAACAATCAGTGTCCCTCAAAGCTTATAAAAGTATCCGGTGCCGTCTTAAGAGACTACCAAGTTAAGAAAGAAGGCAGGAGATCATCGGGAGGACTGAGCAGGAGATCAAAACTGCGTGTGTGTGAGTGTGTGAGTGACAGGGATATGCTCCACATCTGACAGGAGCTACAGCAGCCAGATCAGACTCAGATTTAAGCCTGTGCAGACTCTTCTGGAATATATTGATTTTAGGGGAAAGGACTGGAGTGTGCGAGCACATGACACTCTAAGCCATGACTTCATGGCGGCATGTCTAGGTGACACATGGCTCTAAAGGACTGTTTATAAGAGCCTACAAATATCTCTCTCAGTATGTCACAGTTAGGTACAAACACTTTAAGCCCAAAAGTTTGACTCCTGGTTTTTTCATAAATGAAGTCAACAGTTACAGCTCCTACACTTTACACTAAATACGTGCACATATCGCTGTGAGGATTCTATGACATTCAGCCACAGGTATATCTCTTATTGATATTGGACAATTGGCTCTGGATCACAAATGATACAACAACTCATCCTAAAAGCTCCATCACTCCAGAGACTGCAGGGGTGTGCTCAAAAGCCCCTCTAACCAATGCTTGCCCACTCAATGTCTCTGTCAATGAAGGTCCACTGTTTAATCCGTAATAAGAAAAGGTTCCTACAAACATTTGGACAAATGATGAACACAGCTCCAGGGTCCTGGAGGTTCTGGGTTCGAGTCCCACTCCGGGTGACTGTCTGTGAGGAGTGTGGTGTGTTCTCTCTGTGTCTGTGTGGGTTTCCTCCGGGTGACTGTCTGTGAGGAGTGTGGTGTGTTCTCCCTGTGTCTGCGTGGGTTTCCTCCGGGTGACTGTCTGTGAGGAGTGTGGTGTGTTCTCTCTGTGTCTGTGTGGGTTTCCTCCGGGTGACTGTCTGTGAGGAGTGTGGTGTGTTCTCTCTGTGTCTGCGTGAGTTTCCTCCGGGTGACTGTCTGTGAGGAGTGTGGTGTGTTCTCTCTGTGTCTGTGTGGGTTTCCTCCGGGTGACTGTCTGTGAGGAGTGTGGTGTGTTCTCTCTGTGTCTGCGTGAGTTTCCTCCGGGTGACTGTCTGTGAGGAGTGTGGTGTGTTCTCTCTGTGTCTGCGTGGGTTTCCTCCGGGTGCTCTGGTTTCCTCCCACGCTTCAGAAACACACGTTGGTAGGTGGATTGGCGACTCAAAAGTGTCCGTAGGTTTGAGTGTGTGAGTGAATGTGAGAGTGTGTGGTGTTCCCGCCTTGCGCACCAACAGAAATGCTCCAAAATTACTTGGAATAAAATATTTTGCATTTACTTCTGTGGACAGCGAAGAAATGTAATCAGAATGTTAAAATGTTGCCATCATTTCGCTGCTTGTTTTATTGAGCTTAGGGTGAGAAATAATAGTTTTTGCTACGTCCAGTGCTATGTACAGTATGTGTGTGTGTGTGTGTGTGTGTGTGTGTGTGTAATGTGTAGTTCACCTTTTGGCCAGCAGCTGGGAACGTGTCCCAGACGGTGATATGAGGCTGATCTCTAGGTCTCCTCTGCGGGGGTGAACTATGAGCACTCGCACCACCACATGCTCCAGAAAGACCACCTGCTGTTCAGGCTGCTCGCTGCAACCTGTGCTGCTGATGCTAGCGTTTAGCTTCTGGTCCGGCCGGATGTACCTGCAGCAAGACAGCAACACAACAGCAATGAGAAGCTCTACTAGCTTTTATGGGGAAAAAAAAAGCTTATTATTGAATTCTGCAGTGTCTGTCTCTTACTGAGTCAATAAACTCATATAAATGATCAATTTGAACTAGAAAAAACACTTGAGCAAGTTTCAGAATATCTGATATCCTCAAATAGCTTGCTTTCAGTGATTATAGCACAAGTAAGTATTATACCTTAGATTTGTGCCTCTAACTTTTAAGTTAAAGATTAAAAAGTGCAACAGATTTCTCTCAGCAGCCGGTGAAGTTTAGCCCTGTAAATAGGGAAAAGATAGCAATTACCAGTGGAAGAAGAAAGAGGGCCATTTAAATGTAACCTCAGGCTTATTAGCCCAGAAAAACACAAAACAACAACAAAAAAAGAGCAAAGACCATAAACCCACATTTGCATCTCCATGTGGGTGTTTTTTGCAGCTCATTAAGTTCAATTTGTGTTCATCTGCTTGTGTCATCTGCTTGGTCAGTTTGTGTGAATTTTAGGGGCTCTTTGGAGCTCAGACTCTTCTTTCCGTGGAGCAGTATCATATTAATGGCCTTATATCATAAATAAGGACAAGCGTTTTTATGACTATGTGGATGAACAACAGAGCACAGATGGAAGCAGAGTGAGTCAATTGAGGCTTGGATCCTTATTTTCATCGCAATTCAGATCCAGGCATCATCCAGATCTCTGTGGGTGAGCTTTATGAACACACAGACTTCTCTGTCCTCTCAAAACTGACACCAAGTGCTTAAGTGGTTTCAAGAAAACGGGCTACTCACTTGACTTCTATGTACTTGCTTATGACAAGACACTTGAGAAGTACCCGGCAAGAGAGAAGGTAGCAAAAGGCCATCTCTGTGGAGACTAAATATTTTGGTTGGCTCGGTTGGATCACATCAGAGACGTAGTGTAACAGGTAACGTGAGGAGCTGGAGACAGGTCTGTTTAGACATTTCACAGGTGATGTCCAGACTTCTGAAAATGTTCAGATACAAAACTAAAACGAAGCCTGGTTCAAAGCCGAGATCAAAGGTAGAATTAACAGGGTTTCAAAGTGCGATGTGCTATATTCATCCTGTTTCTAGTGCTACACTCCTAACTGTGACATGGAACCGGCCTGAGCTGAACTCGGGGCTCGTGGAGGCTTTAGAGCTTCGATAGCTGGATTATAGGCAGCTAGATGAGATTTCCCTGTTTCACAGCGACCTTTCTGGTGAAACGTATACATTGCGGTGGTGACGGTGCGACAGCCTTAATCAAAGGTGATGTTTTGTGAGGGGTATTCAATACTAGGAAGAGAAATATCCATCCGAATAATTCAACCAAAAAGATTATACGGCACAAAAGAAGTGATTAAATCTGTTAGAAATTCGATACAATGTTCTGAATGAATCTGCATCACACTGTACAAACCAGTACAAATCGTTGTGAAGTCACTAGTGGAAAACAAACAACAATTCTTGTCAAAAAATCATGCCCCATATCTAATCAATTCCCTCTTCTTTCCTTTTGCTTACACCATGAAGACGTTCCATTTATCACCACTTCACAGGACTTTCACAGGACAGAATGGAGCTGATGGAAAATCAATAGGTGTCTGTTCCAGCCTAATGAGATTCAAAGTGTGGCCTGAGATGAGCTCCTGGCGCAGCCTAACAGCCTCTCACTTGCCACGCCACCGCTATAAATAAAAGCCCAATCATCGATCAATAACAGTGGCAGCAGCAATGATGCAAACAGCTGTAAAGCTGCGCTGAAAAAGGTGATGGGACATACTTTACAGATGTTTCTGAGACAGATAGCAGGTGTAAGGGATTACAAAAGAGACAGCCTTTGTTTTGTAACAGCAGATTTCAGTTAATAAGGTTGTTTTTTTGTAGTTTTGTAGTAAGCCAAATACGGTCAGTTAATGAATAGATGGCTCGGACGGCAGGATCAAGTAAAGAGAAAGTAAAGAGAGTCTGGTATGTTTAGCAAGAATTAGAACTAGAACTAGAAAAAGGGAATTAGTTCATTTCATCCTCGGTGTAGAAACAAACAGAAGTGTAATCCAATTTATGTCCCAGTTTTTTAAAGTTCATCAATGACCCCAGATAAACCTACAGTCAGTTCATGAGGCCTACTTCCACCGTCTGTATCTGAAATCCCTAATGCATTACAGCCTTCTTCAAACCATAAAGTGACTGATCGGCGACTGGCAAACATAATACCGGGAAAGGCAGTGAAGGAATCAAATTTTACCCAATTTCACACATCCTTCTCGAGTGTACTATGCAAAAAAGTAAAGGGAAAAATATTCAATCTGAAGCTATATTGAAAGCCTACATCATTACTAACTTGAAAAGTCGATTCCGGCACTGAATCAAAAGAGAAAAGCAAGAGCTCTCAGAAATAGGATCGTTCTGAAAAAGCACGCCAGTCAATCACCGAGTGAAACAGGAACAAGAACTTCTCGAGATCATGAATAAAGAATGAATAAATGCATAGGGAAATGTCTACAGCTTTGTTAAGGAATAAACTTTGTGTTCATTTAAAACCAGTATTTTGCTTATTTAATCATTTTAAGAAACACACTAACACTTCACAGTATACGACTAGACTCACTAATTGTGCCCTTATGTGTTTGGAGCTCGCTCTACAACGCCACAAAACAAGAAAAGGCCTTTGTTCGGTGTTCCACTGAGGACAGTCAGCTGACCCAGACACAGAGCCAAAATGCAATCAATAGTGCCCGCATTTACAATTGATTCCATCAGCAGACATTTCAAATATGGGTGGACATACTTGCATACTTAAAAAGAAAATGGCCTGAGAACTGCTCTTAGGAGAAGCGGTCGTACAAATGATACAATCATTTAGTCTTAGGATTTGAAGTCCCTCCTATAATAGACTCTAAGAATATCCACATAGACGCTTTATATTACATGCAATAACACAGATGGTGTTAATGTCATCTCCTGCACTCTGTATTCAACACAGGGATATGTAAATATTCTCCTCCTCATTAACCACACGGCAGCTTCAGATACAGTATACAAAATACTCCGTTTCTGTCCTATAGTATTACAGAAGCTGCTTTAATTCAGGTCTTATCCTTTAAACAGAAAAAATACATCACCCCAGGAAAACATAAAGATGCAACTCCCCAGGGACTCACAGTGTGACACAAAGATCAGAACTCTGCCCACTTCTTTTTGGTCAAATATTATATATCCAGGTGACTGTCTGTGAGGAGTGTTGTGTGTTCTCTCTGTGTCTGCGTGGGTTTCCTCCGGGTGACTGTCTGTGAGGAGTGTGGTGTGTTGCCCCTGTGTCTGTGTGGGTTTCCTCCGGGTGACTGTCTGTGAGGAGTGTGGTGTGTTCTCCCTGTGTCTGCGTGGGTTTCCTCCGGGTGACTGTCTGTGAGGAGTGTGGTGTGTTCTCCCTGTGTATGCGTGGGTTTCCTCCGGGTGACTGTCTGTGAGGAGTGTGGTGTGTTCTCCCTGTGTCTGCGTGGGTTTCCTCCGGGTGACTGTCTGTGAGGAGTGTGGTGTGTTCTCCCTGTGTATGCGTGGGTTTCCTCCGGGTGACTGTCTGTGAGGAGTGTGGTGTGTTCTCCCTGTGTCTGCGTGGGTTTCCTCCAGGTGACTGTCTGTGAGGAGTGTGGTGTGTTCTCCCTGTGTCTGCGTGGGTTTCCTCCGGGTGACTGCTCCGGTTTCCTCCCACAGTCCAAAAACAAATGTTGGTAGGTGGATTGGTGACTCAAAAAGTGTTCGTAGGTGTGTGTGTGTGTGTGTTGCCCTGTGAAGGACTGGCGCCCCCTCCAGGGTGTATTCCTTTCTTGCGCTCAATGATTCCAGGTAGGCTCTGGACCCACCGCGACCCTGAACTGGATAAGGGTTACAGACAATGAATGAATGAATGAATGTCTCAGCCTACACCATAACGTAGATGGATTTCAGTTAAACCTCATTGTCAGCTTCCCTGCCTTTTACAGAAACATATCTGCAGCCGTACATACAAATCATTCACCGCTGACCTGAAGCTTTAATAAATGATTAACTTAATAGAGAAAAACAGATTTGCTAGTAATCCCCAAATAACAAATCTCTAAATGGTGCGATTGTTTGGGTAATTACTGTCAAACCTCAGGTGTCTTTTTAGGCTAAACCCCATCTCTGATGTCTCAATACCTCTGCATTTCACTTCTGAAATAGTGCAGAGATTCATCCTTATCTCAGCATCAGTTTCGCTAAAACGTAGTCCATGCCTTCATCACCCCCTGTATTAACTACTTCAGTCTTCCCCTTTAAATATCCACACTGCCTTGATCTCTACTTATCTCTACTCAGCTTAAATTCTCTTTCCTTCTTCATTATTGTCATTCTTCTTCTTCTTTATATCTCTTCTCACACTCTTCTTAGATCCCCTGGCTGTGATCACTGCTGGTCCCTTTCCCCAGACAAAGCATCTGAGAAATAATCATTTGTTATACCCATAATAAATAAGGGTTCAACAAAATCTTTGATTAAGTGCAGAGCTATTGCTTTATACAGCTGAGAAATGAATCAAAAACATAAATAGGAACAGCTGCCAGCACTGGATGCTTTGTTTTAGTTTGGACTCTTGCCATCTCAGCCACCAAAATAAAAGCACTAACAAACAAAAAAGCACAGGGATTACCTTCGGCTTGGTCAAAACCGCTGCCCAGTGGTGAGCCTGGAACCTCCCCTGTCTAATAAACTGTCTCTTTACATACAGATAGAAAGACATATGGACCCATTCGTTTTACACACAGTGGTAAATCAGAATACGCTCTCCTCGGCCCATTAGCTTTCCAAAGACAGCTTCTAACATGGGCTCGGTTCTTGTCCTTGCAGTAAGAACATCTCAACTTCTGACTGTTAAACCCTGACACAGTGTCCAATCAAGCTCTATATTCTACCCTTCTTGTGTTATACGCTCAGGTTTCTGAAAAAAAAAACAAGTTTAGAATATTATTTTAAGTCCAACAGCAACACGCATTTTCTTGATGCAAGCTTCTTTTCTGAGATCTGTCTTAATACAAGAGTAAGTCTTTTAAGGTCAGGCAGCTTTATACGGCCCCTCAACAGTCTACCGCACGTCAAAGCGCTTCACAATTCAGTGACAGCACATCCTCTGAGGCCAAATGTGAGAGGAAGAAATCCCTGAAAACAAGAGTATCATGGCTTCAATCTGCCCACTACAGATGTAATAGTTCAAATCAGGGCATCGAAAGCGTAGCACAGCATACAAAAGCTGTTCCTAAATAAAGCGGCCCGGCTCATTGCTGACATTTCTCTTCTTAACTTTATAAAAGCCAACGGCCCTTGAACGAGTGCCAAGCATCTCCACCGTGAAACAGCTCTCGGGTTAGCGCTTGAGCACTCGTTCCCACTGCTGATGTTTACTTCGCCCGTGTTGCGTGATGATTCTCAGTGACATTGTGACTTTTTAGTTAAACCCGAGTACAACGAGCTTTGACCCAAATAACAAGCAGCAAATCTTGTGTACGAAAAAGAGAAACAAATAGGGTGAAATCAGGGCCACAGCAGGAAACGCTCAGGCCTTTTAAGACTGATGGAACATTCGATGTTACTTGTGGAGCTGTTTTCCCTGCGTTGTGTACAACAACTGCCACATTTGTGCACTTCCTTGTACAGGGAGTGCTTAGTTGAAATGTGTTTAGGATTGCCTCGCATTAGTAAGCAGCATGAAGCATTTTGGCTTGTCTGTGGTGTTAAAATCCAACTGCGGATCTACAGGGGGGCGGCAATAATGGAAACAGAAAACGACAATAAAAAAAAAAACAGGAAACTCCAGCCAATGAAAGGCACCACCTGACGTTTGTCTCCTCAGCAGCTCCAGGCTCTCTTGGAATGTGGTTGCAAACATTTAGAGAAATTTCAAGTGAGAAATTGGACTACTTCTTAAGCACAGACTTGATATCATGCAGATCGCTTGGGAATAAAAATGTGGATTGAAAGCTTCTTTTCACTTTCTTCCAGCAATAACTGTGTTTTCTATTTTTTTTTATATAAAACCCTGGCTCATAGGTAACTCCCAGTTGGAGGATGTGTAATAAATATCAGTCAGTTTGCTGAGGCAGACAGGTCTTTAAAACTATGAGGTTTAAAATGAATTCTCCTTTTAATAGTTGGTCATGCGTGTTTTCCCCTGCTGTCCTGTTTGTACCAGAGGTGTAGCGTTATATTTCTGAGATAAACCTGTGATGGACAGGGGGATGATGTAAACCTTTCCACACGTTCTGAAGTGCGATACGCAGTCTTTCACTGTAAAACATGCCTCGTCTTATTCACTCCACATCTGAAAGTCAGAAGATGACTTAACTCCCTTAACAGATCTTATCTTTTTATTGAAGTGTACCCTTGCTAGGGTTCAACTGGGTTATATTTGATCTTTCGCGTAAAGTGATTTTCTTTAAATCGAATGTACCGTCTTCTGTTCTTTGAAGCCTGAGCAGACTCAGGTTTTAATCAATGAACTCATCATGCTGCGGCATGCACCGCTTTCTAATTGTGACAATAAATTATGACCTGTTCCAATTAAACCTCCTTTATCTGCAGACTTGTCTTAAATTATAAGGAACCACGGCAGTAACGCCAGAACACCGACGCGGTTATGACGCCTGGAGGGTCTTCCAGTGACAGGTTACGTCTACTTACTTAAGATTTATAAAAGCTTATCAGATAATGCCTAAAACTAAGCGTGTGGATGAATGGCTGTTTTAAGTGTCAGTCTTTATGAGAGGGAAGACTGAGAGAGTGAGAGGTGGAGGCTGTTCTCACCTGGGTCTGCGGTCGGACATCTTGGTGCAGGTGTGCTGAGGAGGAACACTTCTCCATTTCTTGGCCTCTAGCACCATGGCTTCAGCATCCACCAAACCAAAGCCATACAGATGACTGACTATAGAACGAACATGAACAAGCACAGAGGCTTTCAGATGATATATTCTCAAATATGTTGTGGCATTTAAAAAGTTATAGTCACTATGTTTGGTAACTGAATGTAATCTTCTATAACATCTTACAACACCAATCACTCCAATATTGTACAGTGGTTTTATTGTCTTCATGTTTACATTACAGTTTTCTAAGAGGCTGGAGAGAGAGAGAGAGTACTATATAATTTATGAGTGGAAGTGCACTTTCAAATGTTTTACAAAATCACCCTTAAATATATAAGTAAATCAATAAATAAATAAATAACAGAAGCTCTACCTTTGTGTCCGGCTGCATTGGTCTTCCAGTCACTAGCTTTAAGGTGAACAGGTCTCGAAGTCTTTACTAACAGATGCTGCACATCCCTCCAGGTTATTAATGGACTGAAAGACAAAAGAAACTTATACTTACCCCAAGAAATACCCAGAATGCCGTCTTAAATCACTCCAAACCTAATGGACAAGTTCGCTATCTTCGAGGCATTTTTCATTTGACATGTTATCAGTTACCTCTGGAAGCTTAAATAGTGCCTAACACTTAACACTCAAAAAAAGTCAAGTGACCCATGGCTATCGATGATGTGCCTGTTAAATAAGCATGGACCCAAGGTTATTTTCATTTTAAACATCTGTCAGGAGCCTCCTCTTCCCTCTCTTTGTGTATTCTACCCAGGTTTATAACACTCGAATACACTCATACACAGCATCAAGAGCACATCTGTTAACCAGTTAATTATAAAAACCAAATTTCATAAAAGTTCCTAACTGAAATGTGTCACTTCCGTTGGTCAGTATGCTCTGTAATGTTGACAGAACACAGGTCTAAAAAGACTTTTAAAAATAGCACCGGAATGTGAGATGGATACTTTGATTATTTTTTATAATTAAAATTTTATATTTTGATTATGTTTTAAAACGGTGAAAGTGAATATAAATGAAAAAATATTTATTTATATATGTTCAGGTGTAGATGTAATTGTTAGATATATGAAACTTTAGAGTTGGTGTGTTCTCTCTGTGTATGCGTGGGTTTCCTCCGGGTGACTGTCTGTGAGGAGTGTGGTGTGTTCTCCCTGTGTCTGTGTGGGTTTCCTCTGGGTGACTGTCTGTGAGGAGTGTGGTGTGTTCTCCCTGTGTCTGTGTGGGTTTCCTCTGGGTGACTGTCTGTGAGGAGTGTGGTGTGTTCTCCCTGTGTCTGTGTGGTCTTCCTCTGGGTGACTGTCTGTGAGGAGTGTGGTGTGTTCTCTCTGTGTCTGCGTGGGTTTCCTCTTGGTGACTGTCTGTGAGGAGTGTGGTGTGGTCTCTCTGTGTCTGCGTGGGTTTCCTCCGGATGCTCCGGTTTCCTCCCACAGTTCAAAAGCACACGTTGGTAGATGGATTGGCGACTCAAAAGTGTCCGTAGGTGTGAGTGTGTGAGTGAATGTGTGAGTGTGTGTGTGTTGCCCTGTGAAGGACTTGCGCCCCCTCCAGGGTGTGTTCCCGCCTTGCGCCCAATGACTCCAGGTGGGCTCTGGACCCACCGCGACCCTGAACTGGATAAGGGTTACAGATAATGAATGAATAAATATGAAACTTTAACCTCATGTCCCTTGACCCTTCACTATGAGATTCAAAGGAGCTTTAAGAAGAAAATGACTAAACAAAGCCTTTTGTTGTAAATCCAAAACGTCTGTCCACATACTGAGAGCAATATGCTTTTACGGCATATACATTAATATCCTTTTCACATATCTACATAGCAACATCTCTAATGCATAGTTTAAGGATTGTTTTAATGTGGTAAACATGATTATTAGCTTAGACTTTTTCACCTTGATTTTACTTTTACTTAACGCTTCACTAAAACACCGAACGGTCAGATGGAAGACTAAGCAATGTGTCAAATGTTTTTAAAGGTAATTTTGCGAACAAATATTTACTCATTCGTAAATGCCAGTGAGCATTCAAAGCCTGTAAAATGATTTTCCAGCCAGTGTTCGGTTTTAGTAAAAGCCATTTATGAAATGTTTGCAAACGTATTCCATCTATAATTACGAATATTTTCATACTTCAGATTTTAAATATCTTCCAACTCAAATGTCCCTGAATTGCTTTGTAAGACTGTTTTGAGTCCAGTGAATGCAGGAAAAAAATGTTTATTATTCAGGTTGGTCCAATAATGAAAATCTAAATACTGGCAAATATTATTCATCCCAGTCTCATGAATCAAAATATCTGCAACATTTTGAAGCTTGTTGACATTTAATGAGCCAAACTTGCGTTGAAAAATCATTACAGAGCCAAGGTTCCCACTCAAGTGGTGATTACCTGGCTCAGGTAGCTGAATTACTTCCGAAAAAAAATTAGACTTGCTGGGAGTCATCGGGGACAGCTCCAGGATACAGATATTGGCATAATTTCATAAAGGTTGCTACGTGTGGAATGAACTTTATGAATAGAAAAGCCCTTAGCACTTAAGTGTACGTGCAAACACAGCAGAGGGCATTTCAAATGACCAGAGTAGTAACAGCACAAACACTGACTAATTATGCGCAGAATCACAAAGGCCATTCAGGGAAATGAAAAGCGAAAACATTATAAGATCTCCCACTCCTCTGGAGCCTACTCCTTTGTTCAGCCCATGCTATTGTACAACCCCATAGTGAAGGCCATAGCCTAATGCACAAAAGACTACACGTAAAGTCTTACTCAATAGAGAATTTTTCGAAATGCCTGACGCCAAGGATTAATAAAACATGGCGGCAGAGAAAAGGAACTATTGTAATGCGTAAAGAGCCAAAGCCAGAATACAAAATCAGGCACCAGAGAAAAAACACTTTGCAATTCCACACTCCTAACTAATGAGTGCTTGAAAGGGTGCTTAAAAGTAATAAACTGAAATGACTATAATGCCTGTTGTTTTCTTATTAGAGATAATAATTGGCTTGGGTGACAAGTTTCTGTGATAACTTGGTTCATTCACCACGCACAATCTGAGTACTCTAAATATCAACAATGTCAAAAAAGGCTGCAATTAAAAACTTCTAAAAGAACCCTGCTAGGCCATTAAAAGTGCCTGTCACATTACTCAGTTGGGGGTTGGCCACGGTTGCGTGGTACCGAGATCTGCTCCTTCAAAGAATTATCCCACACCCCACCCCCCCAAAAAAAGAGAGAAAGCATCTGAAAACAAAATCTGTTTAAAATTCAAGATCTGCTCAGTATCAGGTCGTGAGTCTGGCGTGACAGAGAGATGTCAAACACGTCTCGTTAGAGAGAAGACAGAGGGCAGGAGAGAGAGAGAGAGAGAGGCAGGAACTCACTTGGCCTCCAGTGCGAGAGCAATGACCCCAGCCACCATGGGTGCGGACACTGACGTTCCAGTGTGGCCGTCCGTACAGCGCTGCCGTAGGTCTGTGGTCACCTTACATAAGAACAGATTGAAGAAATTATACGCTAAAATTGCACAGCTGACACGCTAAGTGCTTCCCTTCATAAATCTTAAGCCTTTAATACTCCAAGGGTTTGCATTTTGGCAAACACTTCATTTCTTTATTCTCATAACTCTCAGAGCATGTAAGAAAAAATGTATTGTAGTTGAGATTTCTGATTAATTAATAAGGCCTAGTGTAAGGGTGAATCAAACAAACTGCTAATGTTGACTACAATCGGAAACTCTGGCAACAATGAATATTTAGTATTACGCACACCAACAAGATTTTGTTCATTCTTATCGTTTACAGCTGACATATTTTAAAGGCTAAGCAGCAGCTCTATGAAAGTGTCAAACAAATAAATCCAGTGGAGTTTGAGTTCCTAACTTGTGTTTATTGAGAGTCAGAAAACATGTTATTTCTTACTAATTCAAGGAATAAGGTTTAAAAGACCGTTGGTCCCCCCCCCAAACGGTGTTGGGAAACTCTAATAGGCGTCTTGCCTGTGACGTAGATGGTGGACAACACTCTAGAAGCTGCACTTAATTTAATGCAAAATGAGGAAAAGGTGTGTTGTTTTTGGCTGCAATCATTCAATGTACAGTGGGACATCTGTGAACAAATGGCCCAAAGATCCCAAAATATCCAGAACATGGACTAAATTTGTCCACTTTAAACGGGCACTTTGGAAAGGACCCTCCGCTCACTCCGTTATCTGTAGCTCATTTCACTGGCGCTTTTCCAACAATATGGGCATGTAAGGACACCAACGAAAGGTGTTCAAGAGCCTCTGTAACATGGAGGTAAACAGGGTAAGGACACTCACTTCGCCTGTTTTAGTTGGTGTTAGTTAACGTTAGCTTGACTCGCTAAACTCGGTGGCTCAGATTATACTCGGCTACGTAGCTGCATTACGGAGGTTTATAGTGTCGGATGAATTCGAGTTCGACTTCGATCACATTTACAAGAATAACGGTACCTCTACATTTGAGTTTAGCTTATTGCTAGGCTATTGTCATGAATAATGTTGGTTATTTAGCTAGATACTGTCATAACGCTGTTTTACCGCGGCATTATTCAGCTGTTGTCCACCAGTGACGTCACGGCTGTGTTCGAGAATTTCCGTAGAGAGCTCGGGTTTTTCAGTCAGTTTAATAAAATTGTCAGTTTTAAAGCAAATTAAGCTGCTATTTTCATTTTAATTCATACTTATATCTGTCAGTGACTACAATAATGTGGAATATTCATGGAGGTCCATTAACTGGTGCTTAGCCTTTAATCTCTCTCCTAGTTTGGTTCACACTGTCATTTAGCATCTAACCTGAAGACTCTCCTTTCTATTGCAGCACTTTCTTCAAATTTGGCCATGCAAAGTACACTAAATGCCTGTCTGCTGGCTGCCAATTCACTGAGGGACAGCAGTGTTTTACAGGTGGTTTAGTGAGCCCTGGAGTTCAGAACAGTTAATACATTTGCTTCAAATCCTGACCGTTCCTGAATAGTTATTTTTTTTTTATTTTGTTGTTTATTTCCAGGTGAAGCACCAGCTTGTTTCTTATTGCTGGTCTCTAATTAAAAGTAAGGTTTGGGAAAATGGGAGGCTTCCTACGGCCTGTACGTTAGGATGAAAAGCTTGTAAGCGCTGGGATGTGTTACAGCATACTCGTACTTGTCTGTAAACATTTTTTGCTTTGAATTTAGTCCTTCATGGGGAACACCCACAGAGCCCAGTTGGTAACCCACAGGGGAAAAGCACACACATGTTAGTGTTTGTTCGAATGTGTGTATGTGTGTGTGTGCGTGTTTGCACAATCACACTGGATTTGTTTAACAAAGTCAGCACGGTGGGTCAGATGCACTGACTGCAGCCTCAGAAAGACATGCAAAAGAAGAGCCGAACAAAACTCCTGAATCCGACGCCTCCTGAGGGGAGCGTGGGGGAGGGACTTTACCCTCACTCACACTAACATTTTGTACATACCTTCTATACACCCTACTATTCCATAAATTCGATGCAACAGATTAGGGCAAGCCTCGTGAAGCTGAGCCTTGAAGAGGGAATCCACCCAGTTTTTATCTCTACAGTAAATCATTGTACATCAGAGCACTCTGAATGACTAAACATCTTAAAATAGAATTATCTTAGAAGCTTGAAAGTGCTTGAGAAGGTACTAAGACTGAGATCACAAAATCATGCAAAAAAAGGAAGCTCTGAAGTCCCTCCTGACTGAGTTTCCAAACTCCCAGCACACTGCTGATTATCCTACTCATCCTCCTTAAAGAATTACCAACATTAAAAATAAAGCAAGCATAAGCTCAGCCAGTCTCTCTTAATATTTTCTGAGATCTTTGATTTTGACCGTGATCCAAAACAAATATTCACCCTCCATTTTGTCTTATCTTCTCATGCCACCAGTAGATGTTTGGGGGACACAGACAAACCAAACAAAGCACATGAGCACATCTCAGATACGTTTGTGTTGTAATGACCCTAGAAAAAGAAAAGCTGCACTGGAGAGAGTTGGGAGAGAGGCCGTAGGGCTGATGGATGGAGGGTGACTATTCTTTGGCAGGCTGTTGTCATTCTTGGTTCTAGAAATCATTAAAAACAATATGATACAGTGATACAGGGGAAATGGAGAAAGAGAGCGAATGACAGAGAGAGAGCGAGAGGCTACACTCGAGCAAATCACACAAATGAAGCAAGCAAACGTTTATCTCAGATTAAAAATGTTCAAGGGAGAACTTTGTTGGACAAAATGAAATCTAAGAAGCGAAGAATAAAAACAAGAAACAAAACTTGCAGCTGCTAATTATCACACCATCGTTATTGTCCTTAAACCCTCCTGGAGTTCAAAATGCCAGTGCCCATTGAGCCAAATCCTTCTGAAGCATTTCGCTCAGCTGAAGATGACTCAAACTGTTGACTTGTTTCACTGTGGGAATCAATTACTAGTTCATCATAACAATAAATGAGAATAAATCATTTCAGAAACATAACCAGACTGAAACCGTAAAGTGGATTGAAGCCCTGTTCCAGTTCCAGTACGGTCACAGATTATGCAGCAAAATCAGCTCCATACAAAACTGTTCAATGAAACACCCACTTTTGTAATTAGTACAGTTTGTATTTGCACCTGTCACCACTTCACTTTGCAGGTGATCATTTCTAACTGCTGAGGTCTAACTGCACTTGTTCTGATGAGAGATTGAACTGAAAGCAGTCAGACTTAACTATTTTGCGGTCATAGAACTCTCCACTGCTGTAGGTGGTGGCGAGGGTGGAGGAGCACACCTCTAAGTACCAGGGCTTATTGCCATTTTCTGTGCTGCTGCTGACCGAGATGGTGTAGATGCTGTTGGTGTAGCCGTCACATGAGCAGTGGTCACCCTGCCGACCTCCATTACCGGACGCCCACACAAAGATGGAGCCCAGGCCCTTACGACCCTGCAGGTACACGCAGATATACGATGTTAGATGTTAGAGCAGGCAGAATACAGTCAAGGCTGGAATCATAATTACTCTTATTATTATTATTATTAAGATCATTTTACGTAAACTAAGTGAGACATTGAATGAAACACCTAAGCAAACCTTTTGATGTGTAGTTAATAATCACAATAACAATACTCTGTCAAAAATATAAATAATGAAGTATATATATCCCATCTGTTTTATCTATGGTCGAAAGCACTTTTTAAATGGCACAGGACATGGGTGCGATCAAATGTCTAATTATAACGTCAAGTCTGAATGTATTATTTTTTAATTCAGCTTTATTCCCCATAGACTCTTTTAAATATCCAGATCATTACTCAACTAAACATCAATACACTTCACATAAGCTAATGGCAGGCTTGTGTATCATGAATTGTGTGTGTGTGTGTAAAACGGACCTTTTTAATGCCCACTTCAAAGGCTTGTTTGGCCAAGGGGCCTGGGCCATCCACAGTCTTCCCATCATCATCAGGGCCCCAGCTGGCACTGTAAATGTCAATGTAGTCAGGCCGGATTCCCAGAGACTTGGCCTCCACCACATCAGTCACATCTCCATCCAGCATTCGAATGCCTGAACGTGCATGCAAACAAACACACACACACGCAAACAAACACACACACACACACACACACAAACAGATACATAAACAGACAGACACACACACACACACAGATGCGAGCATATGTTCACAAACAGGCACCCACAGAAACAAACTCATAAGTGCGCCATAATTAAAATCAGAGCCTTTTGTTTCTCTGATTCTGCGGTGTGACAGCTCTCGGCATGCCTTGAAACCTTCAAAACAAAAGGTTTACATCGCTGACGTTTTTTTTTCCTTCTCCCTCTCTCTCTCTTTTTAATGAGGCGCTGGGTACACTTTCATGGCTCTCGCCTCGTGTTTGTCCATTCATCTTGAAAAGCAAACATAGCAGGTTTGCTACTATTGTCTTCCACTGAATAAAAGAGATGACAGTTGTCATTCTGTGTAGTCATTCTCAAGGCCATTTGGCTATTTCATCACCCGTGAAATCTATTCACATTATCCTTGTCCCACATTAGTATTACTGTATCTATAGAGAGCGCGGATGAGAGGGGAAGTTGGATGCAGTCAGACTAATTACAAGCTCACTAGTGTAACAAATGGGCTAGGGCAGGGTGTTTTTGCACAAACAATTTCAGTGAATTACAGAATTGCAGAGCGGGCCTTGTAAGTTTGTGTGTGTGTGTGTGTGTGTGTGTGTGTGTGTGTGTGGGTGAAGCAAGCTCATCCGTACCCTGCAGGTGCCCCCCCCCCAAAAAAAACCCCACCCCCGCTGTGTTCAGTAAAAGATGTTAGTGGTTTTATTTAAACTCCTGGAGCAAGAGAAGGGAAAAGCTAATAAAAGATATGATCCATAATACTCCGAAATAAGATTCACACCTGAAGGTCTATCTCTGAAAAAAGCAAGAGCAAATCAACTATAAGAGGTACTCTATATGTCTGTGTGAAGTTGAGGCAATGGAAAGAAGTAGAGAAAGAATTTATATAGGGTAGATATATGTCCAGTAAGGTAGGTGTGAGTGTGTGTGTGTGCCAACACCGTGTGAAGCATCATAGTTTAAAAGAAATGAAGGTGTTTTTCCATCCCTTTCCATCAAACACCTCCTCAGAAAGGCGGAGGATCAATGCGGCTCTCTCAAGGCCCCTCTCCGTTAACAAGCTGCATTTCACTCCAAACCGATTTTGTTGCTTCCAAAATAGTGCCAAGCAAACAGGATTTCAACACTTCTCCGCGCCTAGGCCTCAAGGGGAAAGACTGTATCATTTGTATGGAGCTAATTATGGAAAACGGACATGAAGGCCTCCTGTAAAGTCGTACTGAGCTTTCAGATCGGCCACGTCAGGTGGGCACACAGGAATCGGGCTTCAAAAACATTTACTTTGGAAGAGACTACATGCTCTGCCAGTTAATGGCTCCATTAGCCACAAGCCAAGGAGAGTATCAGCTGTCTGACTAACCTTAGCCTGCTACTATTGTGATCTGGGGTTTTGGATCCACCCCATTCGTGGACAACTGTTATAGCTTCAATATGACAATAAATGACTTAAAATAGATAATAAATACTTCACAGTATACAATGGGGATAACAAGCATTTCCTACAACACAGAAGAAATATGACTTTCAGGATGCACCTGTGTGAAAAGCTTAAATCTAGTTACTGTAAAAATACAATGACCCTGTGCTGTAGCACTGTTTTACTGCGAGAATAATGCAGTGGGTGATAAGGGTTTCTTCTGACTTTCTCATGAGAGAAACCCATCTAGTTAAAAGTTAAAGACGACTCGCTGCTCCTCCATTCCTTTCTTCCACTTTTAAATGTGTGCTTTTTCATCTTGACTTTGGCTACCAGTGGTTTTCTCATGGAAGCCTCATTATGAATGTGTGAATCTAAAAATGCAGCTGAAACTAGGTCTCTTTTTTTCCGCTGATAGCTCGGCTGCAAAGAGGGGGATATCTATGGGACCAGCAAGTTGTGATGCTACACAAGAGGGAGGATTTCAGTCTTTCCAGTCCAGAGTTTTATGATACTGTTTTATGATGACAGTGCTCTCAGATTCCACTCTATTCCCTCAAGCTCCACAAAGAAAGTCTGTCAAATCCAGATGTTTTCACAGAATCTAAACATGCTGAAATACGATGATAATAATAATAAAATGACTGTTTATAATATACATATCAAATATAAATAAATATTGGTGACTAATTTTAAGACCTATATCTGCAGTTAGGACTGGATTTGAATGTATTCACTGACACATAACTAATAAAAGTCTCTAATGTTCTCGTTTCCAAATGCAATCAAAGCATCGTATCAATCTCCCAACGTCCCACTCCCTCTCAGAGAAACAGAAACTATTACTGTTGAAAAGTGGGGCAAACTCACTACTCTTCAAAAGTGATGAAAAGTTATCTACAAACATTTGGAAATACAGTATGCGTTCGTGATTAGAACAGACGTAATACGAGCTGTGATGATGTGATAATATGATAAGTTTCAAACATCAAGACGGTGAGGTATTTCATCAGTTGGCGGCTTGTGATGCTGATGAGGGAACTTGAGAGTTCATGGGGAATGTGATAGTAGACGTCTCATTAAAATCCAGGTGAGATTATTTGAAGCAGAAGCGTCTCTGTGCAGCTTTTTCATCACAGCGCCAGGGTGAAATGCATACATAAATAGATCCAAAATGAAGACGAGTCCTCAGAGCAGATGGAATGACAGCATGTATAAATATCTGCATTGGCTCTTCCAAATACTGCTTTTCAGTAAATTAAATAATGTCTTTAATATATAATGTATTTGTGTGAATAAGGAAAATGTGTACTGCTTTCAATCAAGCAGCCACTGTTCCATCCACTGACTGAAGAAGACTCAGAAACATTGATCACTCGGTGTGGCCTTCTGAGCCGCTTTCATTATTTATGCATGATACAAAGTCGGTATTGATCTGAGACACACACCACCCTGATCTGAGATAATAGCGTAATGTTCATCGACTACTTAACACACCTTCTGACACAATCATCATCCTTCATTGGAAAGATAATATCTAAATGAAAGTTGACTCTTCAACGAAGTGTGGCGAAAGGTGAGAGGGAGGCGGGATGTACGTCTAAGAGACCAACCAAACAAACATCTCTTGGGTCGCTTTTGAAGTCGTCCCATTTCCGTTCGTCCCAGTTTCCTCCCAGAACCGTCACCCAGTTTCGGCGGGATGGCTGACTGAGACGACTCTGAGTGAAAGATGTGTTCACTAGTGTCATCGCTGCCACCTGCGAGCACAATAAGTAAATATGTGCGTCTCTAGGCGCAGCTGCAAGTGAGAACAAAACCGCCACAGATGGCAGGTGGCATTTTCCGAATCCACTCGCT
The DNA here is from genome assembly GCF_029633855.1 of Hoplias malabaricus. Taxonomy (NCBI): domain Eukaryota; kingdom Metazoa; phylum Chordata; class Actinopteri; order Characiformes; family Erythrinidae; genus Hoplias; species Hoplias malabaricus. The sequence goes on along the minus strand of NC_089815.1, from coordinate 224,846 downwards.
GATTAAAATGGCCTGGCCTTTTCACAGGATTAATTGCTTACCAACGCATGAATGTCGGCTCGCTCACAGTCCACTAGATTAATGAGCGCATGGCCCTTCTCAGCCACGATGGGCAAGGTGGTACAGAGTTCTTGCAGGTTTCCCGTGTGCGCATGTGGAACAATCTGCCCACAGCTGCTTTGTCTGACGTTGTTGTTTCTTTATTATTTAACCAGTTCTTAATAAACTCTCATGTTTCACTTGGGGCTTGTTCCTTTGTTTGAATAAGGTGAGTAAAGCACGACCAAACTGAAATATACTGAACATTTACACAGTGCAAAAAATCTGCCAATGTATGATGTCTAAAAATAAAACTGGGGATAACCAAAGAAATTATTTTTGATGCAAGATCATACCTCCAATATGGGCATTGTAGGCGATACCCACGATGCAGTGCGAGTTATTGGCCACAGCAGCTACCTCCCCTGCGCAACGGGTCCCATGCCTGGAGAGAGTAATAACGTGAGTCATAGCGAGAGATAGAGAGCGTCTGTGTGCTTATCCCCTCATAGGCAGCCGGCACTAATAAGTATGCATCCCTCGATACTGCTCTTCTAATGCCCTCGCTTATCACCACATGCAAAAGCACCTGATTGGCTTACACACCTCGTTAGAAATCACAGCAGCAGAACGTAGAAAAAAAAACAAGAAAGAAAAACAATTCTTTTTTTTTTTTCTCAGAACTGAAAAACAACTTTGACCAAACTTTCAGGTTAGAGTTATATTCAAAAACCCTGGCAACACGCAGAGAAAAGAACAGTGACATGCCACAGAATGTCAAACACAGGAGCTTACACATCACTGACAGGCCCAAGGGCTCAAACTGGGCTTAATATAGAGTGTCTGAAAGTTGGAATTAAAGCGGACAGGGGATGGTGAGGCTACAAAGCCCGGAGCTCTTGGGGATAACTGAGGGGAAGCAGTTCCCTGTGGAGTCCTTGGCAGGACTTGCTCTGAAATAAATGTGTGGCCTGGACCGCTGAGCGTTACCGTGCCTTACACAGCAGCAGCAGCAGCAGCCCAGCTCCATTAGAAGTCAGTTAATGAGGTGTGTGTGTATCCGTGTGTGTCTAGAATGGAAGTGAATATTAAAAGCACTAATCCTACTTCAGGCCAGGTGCACTGCTAAGTCATCTGCTGCTCTCTCTCTCTGTTACTCTCTCTTGCACTCCATCATTCCCTCACTCCAGTTATCATCTTTTCTCTCTTTTTTTTCTCTGAAACTTCTAAACCTGCACACTAAAGCATTCTTTTAATTGATTTTTTTGTGTGTGTGTGTCTTCCACTCAATACTTCTGCTTCAACAGACACATTCCATACGGCAAAGACTAGCTGTGACGGTGAAGGCAAAAAATTAATTGAGAATCTCTGCAATGTTGCCTCGCTTCCAAATATCAGAAATAACAAAGCAGCACTTTGAAGTTCTCTGTCAGAGATTATTGAAAAAAAGATGTAAACGTGAGGAATGAAAAAACGAGAGCAATTCAGGTGTTTATTAACTAAGGCATTTATGATTAAAATTCATTTGATTACAAAAACACACCTGATTTCTGTTTCTCCACATGTCTTTCCTTGCTACAAATGCCCTGAGTTTGAAACAGTTAAAATCAGAGTTATCTGAAATCACAAATTAAATTCTGATAATAATGTGGAGAAAATATATTCCAGTTCAACAGCAATAAGGGAACGGTAAAGAAACGGAGAGGGGCTTGTATTTAAAAGCATGTATTTACTGATGGAATCAGGAACTAGCCTTTGTCATCTGCAAAGAAATAATAACCATTTACCAAACGACAGCCATCTTTTGAAATAAGAACCTTAAAAAAACACTGTAATTTTTTTTTTTTAGAATTACATCTTCAGAACCATTGTAATACGGAGCATAGAGCCTCTGTTATTGTCACTCTGGGCTCAGCGCTGCAGAAACTGTACTATGTAAGTTTCGGATGAGGGTAGGACACCACCCCTGCTCCCTTCCCCCTCCCCACTGATTTCAGTACAGTGCTGTAAATACGACTTAAACTAGGGGGCGCTCCAAGAGCAAAGAACCCAAATCTTACATAGTGTTCCTTCAGAATATTTGTCATCTTTGGACCTTAAATTACTTTTATTTGCAGCACTGATATCCAGATCATCTTTGAGTCCACGGTATATGTTTTAAATTAAAAAAGGTTAACTGTGTGTAATGTCAATTAAAATGAATGTTTGTTGATGCATTTGGGAATTGACACTTCACACACAAACATTAGACTCTTCTCACAGATGTGCTACAAAGACGACACTGAGGACACAGAGCTTGTTAGCAGGTCTTTGTATGAATATAACAGCCTCCCACATACGGCACTAAACAAGTCACACAGCATTTTAATTAAGCTCATTGAACGAAGACTACCTAACAACAAGCTCACTGGGTTTAGTCAAAATGTCAGATTGAAAATATCCGGTTCCTAACAAATAAGCGGCAGAATGGCACTCACTTGTTTTCATTGCTGGTGTCGTATCGCGGTGTGGGGTCATGGTCGTTGCCGTTCACGTCGTAGCTGGCTAACTGGTCCTGGGCGCAGGCAGGAAGAGAAAAGACCAAACAAATCACTTTGAAAAGAAGCAATAAACAGGGAAATAAATAAATATATAACATATTATACTGCCCATGCTTTCATCCCATTTGGGTCATCTCTCATCTTTCGCACTATTAGAAAGTGGGTTATAAATTGGGCCCAACGCAGGCCATAACTTAGCACTGTAATCCAAAGTGTCAGATGGCAAAATGAAGTGTATTTATGGCAAGGTTGCATCCTGCAGCGCTGGTAAAAGGCACTGTAGTGAGCCAGCATACAGAAGTCTTCCACATCAACTATACTGAGCACGTCATGAGCAAAATATACGTACGGAAGCTCATCAAAACCAGAACCAATGGCATTACACAAGGCTGGTTTTTAACTAACATTCTTGTATTTGTTTTTGTGCAAAATATATCCTTTCCCCAATTTGGCATCCAAAATGATTCTTTATCTTTATTTTCGTTCATTTATTCATTCATTGTCTGTAACTCTTATCCAGTTCAGGGTCGCGGTGGGTCCATGGCCTACCCTGGAATCACTGGGCACAAGGGGGGAACACACCCTGGAGGGGGCGCCATTCCTTCACAGGGCGATATCTTTATTTTGCAAATACTATTGTTTCTCTCTGTCAGGTGATAGTTATAACCCTTCTAAACGTTTCTAAAAGTAAAAATTAGAATGAATGACCAAGAAATGAAAAATTGTAAATGCTGTAATTTACACCAAGTTTTAGAAACTCTCTCTTAAATAAAACATTTCTGTATTTAACCCCCTTTTTGTATTTTACTTCCCTAAATAACCAGTTATTGCTTGTTGTCAAATCTTCTTCAGAGCTTTCACAGCCTTGTTTTCAGGCGTTCAAATTCTCACGTAATTTTGGGCCAGGTCCGGGTGGTTCCTTTCTATTCCGTCATCCAGGATGGTGACAACGACGTTTCTGCCGGTGTAGCCTCGCTGCCAGGCTGCCAGGATGTTCATTTCCGAGCGGCATCGGCTGTTTTTATCACTGCAGTGCTGGAGGACAATAAGAACAGTCGTCATTCATGATAGAAGATGATCCGCTTGGAAGATCTTATCGATACGTCAATAAACACTGCATGTAAACCTATTTAAATAAGTGGATCTCAGAAGTACAAGAGCAAGAATACACAGAATACACAGAATACATAACAAACAGCATGTGTCGTGGTTGTCAGGAACACAGTGGAGGACCCAACTATGCGTTATACATTTTCACTCAACACAAGAGTGTGGTGAAGACAGCAGAATTAATTATTCTATTAGGGACTTCACTCCCTCCCATACAGGACACTGCCAGCAGTCGCTGTCTGACCGGAGCTCAGAACGTATACAGAAGCCCCTCTCAGCCCCACCATGGACTGTTCTCGCTGTTGGCCACAGGAAGGAGGTTTCAAAGTCTTTGAAGCAGAACAGCAAGGTTCAAAACAGCTTTTTTCCACATGCCATAAGATTGCTCTAAATAAAACACTGCTTCGTTCGATTACTTCATACCTGGGAGCTCCAGTGCAATACATTATAAATATATATTTTTATTATACATAGGTTTACACACACACACACACACTATTTAACACACTATATAACACTGTATTACTGCTACTGTTCATGTCCAATGTACTTTGAGCCGATGCAACGTAATTTCATTCTAATGCGCATTGTACAGAGAAAATCTGAATGACGATAAAATCTGTCTATGAGGTAAACACAGAGAGAAGTGGGAGTTAATGGTAAATCCCAGTGGTGAAGGCCAATGTAGACAGTCCCCTCACCACATCGTACAAGCCTTTATTACCTACAATGACCTTGTGACGTACAAGAGCACAAACCCACAAATTACAAAAGCGTAGTTCATGTTTATTCAGATGAAGAAGTGTGTGTGTCCTTGAGTGACTCAATGTAGATCCCCTTGCCGTTGACAGGGCCTAATAAAAAAGAGTCCTCTAGCAGAAAGTTATACTGCCTATAACAGCCTGTACTGTTATAAAGGCTCATGCTAAATTTACTTTCTGGAGGTTGTGCTTTTTTAGGTCGAAAAAAAAAAATCGATTTATATCCCAAGTGTAAACCCATGCAAACACTGTGATCTTAAAAAGAAATTCCATCCAAAGATCATTTTCTTAATAGTGATCTCCAGTGCCTCCCAATGTCGAGAGGGTAATAGCACCTCGTGCCACTGAACAGTAAGCTGTCTGAAGACAAACTTGGGGAGAGAAATTCTAATTAGCAGAGGAGCTTAACTCTTGACAGAGGCACGGCAGAAGTGTAGCGCTTGCTGTTATGTTATGGATCCTGAGCTACAGGAAACAGGAACGCTTGCTTGTTTCATGGAGCATAATGTTTACAAAATTACCTTAATGAGATTCACGTCAGAAAAAGTGCATGTAAATGAGAACGAGAGCTTTGTGATTAAAATACAGTGTGGTAGCTGTTTTACATAAGTTAATTGCTTTAGAAAGCTGCTATATGAAGCTACTTAGTAGCTTTGCAGCATAAACCAAATGGCTGAACATAAAAACAGAATGACATGGCCTTTAATATGTGACAATCACATGGGAAAGGAACTCACAACCACAACACAAAGCAAAAGCCATGTCTGAAAGTATTCAGATTAAGCACTCAGAAAACTCAGCCTCACAGGATACACATCAGTCTGATACCGGGTTCTATCCCAGGATTAGAACCGTGTGATAAAACAGCAGCAGTACTTACTGAGATGGGGAGATAAGGAAGGGTTTGTTAGTTATTTAATTAAATGCAAACAGAAAGAATAGAAGATAAAATAGAAATGATGACCTTATTGTGTTGATAAATGAGCTGGCTTCATTAAAAAAGTGGTTATATTTAAAATGAATAGCACGAATTTGTCATGAAAATTGGTCAATATTTATCGATATTGACTGAAACGAACCATTATACCACGGTATACTTCAGCTACATCCCCCAGCCCCTACTGAGCCTGAAACACCATATGAGAAAAATAAGTCTAGAGACATTCTGAAGAGCAGTTTCAATGTTTGTGGAGGAGAACGCATGTCAAGGGTTGATGTATGTGCACTACAACGAGCCGCAGTGAGTTGATGTATTCGCCTTGCTCTGGGCCAAGCCTGCCAGCAGATTAGTGCTTCTGGCCACATTGCGCTGGCGACATTTCATCTTGCGACGAAAACAATGACAAAAGAAAAAAGTTTTGCGAAGACATAACTGCGGCAGAGCCTCTCCATGTAATCTTGTCATCTTCATGTGGTCCGAAATGACACCGTGGGATGAAATTTCTGAGGGAAAAACTGTGATGGCTGTAGGACGAGACAACATTGTTCAGTTTTATCAGAGTAACAAAGGAAGTGTTAAGCTGAGCTAAACAAACATGGCGCCAATCAGCTAAAGGTGTATAGAAAAATGGAGATTCAGACAGGGAACGTTTATGCGTTTCATTTAAGTTTAGATTTGTTTGACCAAGCGTTGGCTCTGCAGCCTGTTTATGGCTGACTAGTGCAGTCTGCCTTTTCCACAAACATTACGACTGCTGACAAATCAGTGCTTTGTACTGCTTCTATACAACAGCTGAACTGCGACTAAGTCTGAATGAGTGGAGACTGTTATGCGACTTTATAAAAGCAGCAAACGTCTGTCACACTAAAATAGGTGGCAGGAGGTCTACTTTCATCCCAGTTGCAAAAATCCTACAAAACAAAACTTGAGCTGCACTAATAGCACTGCCCACCCCAGGAAAATAGCATTAATGGACTAAAGATGAGACAACATGAAGGCAACATTATCTCAGTTGCAACTGTCATTAAAAAAAGTCTACTGCTGGGAGAGCACTACCCACTCCAGGAAAACAGCCTCGATTTTAAACAGTTTTTGGACCTGGCATGTCCTAATGTTTTAAAGGGTTAATGTGTGCACTTACTCAAACAGTATGTAGCTCAAACGGTTGTGTGATTGCGTCAGTCTCTATTTATTAACAGAATTAATCAATATGAAAAGAAATACACAAGCTAGACCCAAGACCAAAATACGCACCTCTGCTCCAAAATCCATTGTTTAAAATAAGCAACTTCGTGGGTGGAAATGATTCGGCAGTATGAGAACAAATAAGGAAATGTGTCTCATATGATACACAAAAATACCCATTATCAGGCCAAAAAAAATACAGTTTATTAGCATTTTATCAAAGCACTGACTTATATTTAAGATTTACAACAGCACAGCAGTTTGGAACACAGTCTTCCTTCCTATCTATTTATCATCGATTCCTACCATTTACTCTTAAAAGGCTAAGCACCAGTTAATGGACCTCCATGAATATTCCACATTATTGTAGTCACTGACAGATATAAGTATGAATTAAAATGAAAATAGCAGCTTAATTTGCTTTAAAACTGACAATTTTATTAAACTGACTGAAAAACCCGAGCTCTCTACGGAAATTCTCGAACACAGCCGTGACGTCACTGGTGGACAACAGCTGAATAATGCCGCGGTAAAACAGCGTTATGACAGTATCTAGCTAAATAACCAACATTATTCATGACAATAGCCTAGCAATAAGCTAAACTCAAATGTAGAGGTACCGTTATTCTTGTAAATGTGATCGAAGTCGAACTCGAATTCATCCGACACTATAAACCTCCGTAATGCAGCTACGTAGCCGAGTATAATCTGAGCCACCGAGTTTAGCGAGTCAAGCTAACGTTAACTAACACCAACTAAAACAGGCGAAGTGAGTGTCCTTACCCTGTTTACCTCCATGTTACAGAGGCTCTTGAACACCTTTCGTTGGTGTCCTTACATGCCCATATTGTTGGAAAAGCGCCAGTGAAATGAGCTACAGATAACGGAGTGAGCGGATGGTTCTTTCCAAAGTGCCCGTTTAAAGTGGACAAATTTAGTCCATTTTCTGGATATTTTGGGATCTTTGGGCCATTTGTTCACAGATGTCCCACTGTACATTGAATGATTGCAGCCAAAAACAACACACATTTTCCTCATTTTGCATTAAATTAAGTGCAGCTTCTAGAGTGTTGTCCACCATCTACGTCACAGGCAAGACGCCTATTAGAGTTTCCCAACACCGTTTGGGGGGGGACCAACGGTCTTTTAAACCTTATTCCTTCAATTAGTAAGAAATAACATGTTTTCTGACTCTCAATAAACACAAGTTAGGAACTCAAACTCCACTGGATTTATTTGTTTGACACTTTCATAGACCTGCTGCTTAGCCTTTAAACAATGTTGTATATCAGCTCTAATCAATACAAATAAAATAAGCTTAGGTCATATTGAGGCAAGAAGTTATGCGGGTGGAGAAAAAGTCCTGCCGCAGAAAACACTCCCTCTATTCCATTCCTAACCGTGTCTATGTTTATTTATATAAATTCATATTTACATACTTACAATATACCACATGTTTGACCACTTGGGGTCATTGAAGTAGACGAAGTTGGGGTCACTCCAGGCATTGCGTTTCACTCGAGACTTTACTACCTGCTGCTGGATCCAGTCGACCTGTGAAAACACAATGAAATTCATCAGACCATGCACTGTATAATAGACTAAATATTTCAGCAGCATCTTCCAGAGAATGGACATCTGTGAGAAATAACCAGAGTCCTTCATCTGAACACATTAGGTCATTTTCAGTGTCCTTTTAGAGATTTCACCCCTTTGTAGCAAAGACACGGTCATTTTCACGATCATAAATATGAAATTCATTGGAGTGAGGGTATCAAATCTACACTAAATAACAAGATATTGTAAGAATTAGGGGCAGCACGGTGGCGCAGCAGGTAGTGTCGCAGTCACACAGGTTGTGGGTTCAATTCCCGCTCCGGGTGACTGTCTGTGAGGATTGTGGTGTGTTCTCTCTGTGTTGGTGTGTGTTTCCTCTGGGTTACTGTCTGTGAGGAGTGTGGTGTGTTCTCTCTGTGTCTGCGTGGGTTTCCTCCAGGTGACTGTCTGTGAGGAGTGTGGTGTGTTCTCTCTGTGTCTGCGTGGGTTTCCTCCGGGTGACTGTCTGTGAGGAGTGTGGTGTGTTCTCTTTGTGTCTGCGTGGGTTTCCTCCGGGTGACTGTCTGTGAGGAGTGTGGTGTGTTCTCTTTGTGTCTGCGTGGGTTTCCTCCGGGTGACTGTCTGTGAGGAGTGTTGTGTGTTCTCTCTGTGTCTGCGTGGGTTTCCTCCGGGTGCTCCGGTTTCCCCCCACAGTCCAAAAACACACGTTGGTAGGTGGATTGGCGACTCAAAAGTGTCCGTAGGGGTGAATGTGTGTGTGTGTGTGTGTGTGTGTCTGTGTTGTCCTGTGAAGGACTGGCGCCCCCTCCAGGGTGTATTCCCACCTTGTACCCAATGATTCCAGGTAGGCTCTGGACCCACTGCGACCCTGAACTGGATAAGGGTTACAGATAATGAATGAATGAATGAATGTAAAAATTAGACCAGGAAATAGCATTTTCATGCAGTGTGCCCAGGTAGAAATAGTCTTATATGTATTATGTGTTTTCAAATTTCCCATTAAACCTCAAACAAAAGGTTGGACTGTTCCTTTAACACCTCCTGGGTGAATTCAATTCAATTAAGGTGAGATTAGTAGCAGTAAATAATAATCTAATAAGAATCCTTCTACTAATTGAAAAAAAAGCACTCAGGCTTGCACAAAATCCCTCTCAGCGATAAAAATACCCCATTTTGTGGATTAACTGAAATTACCTCAGGGAGCCAGATTAAATCTGAGATGGTCACACACTTAGCTAGTCCTTTTCAAGAGGCCCACCAGACAAGGTGGTAAATAACACCTATCCTATTAAATATACGGGGACCTATGTTGGTTACAGTCCCACAGTCACAAAAGAGATCCATAGCACAGGTACAGAATCTATTTTTATGCAGTCTACGTGCCCGGTTATGTCAGCCGTGTCAGTTGAAATGTAGCTATTCACTTGTGAGGACAACACAATGAATACAGGATGTGGATTGCGCTTTTTCAGGTTGACAGCTTTTTATAGAGGATGAGGAAACGTTCAGCGCAGAATCCACGTGGGCTTTTGCCTGCGGCCTGACACTGATGAAACGGGTTATTGGGTATTTGCCACTTCACTCTATTTGTACACACGGCACGAGGCATGATATGATCAGAGAGTCTTCGCAAAGCCGCCCACCTATAGACCTGCGCCGCAGGTTTTATTACTCCCGAGATCCCGGCTGTCGGGAGGAGATAATCTTAGCGAGAGAGGGCCGGCTTCCAGGCCCCGGGAAACAGCTTGACTCTGAATGCCTGGCTGCACTGTCAAATGAAGCTGCGGACAAACGGCCACCTCGTCATATTAATGGGCCTGGGGCCACGGCAGTTTACACTTTTTTGAGGAGAGGATTCAGCGAGGGTGTTTGGAGCATGGAGTGTGGATTGACAGCTGGAGAGCTTTGCTGTCGCCTAAAGGATAACTCACCTTGGGGTCCATGTGGATGAAGCTGTGAGTGCCCCTGGTGGCAAAAGTGGACCTGCGCACCACTCTGCTGTGATGGAAATGGTAATGGTCCTCCAGACCTCCAATCTGAGTTCACAACAAAGAGATAAACACACAACTGTGAGGAGCATAAATCATAAAAACAAGAATCAACAAACGTCCTGATGAGGGTCACAGAGTGAACCATGACAGAAATAAGGGGTCGTACAAAAATGGTAAGATGCGAGGAGGAGAGTAAATAATTCAATGCCTGGAGATGGTAAAGGGGCTCTGAAATACCTTTAAAAGGTTGAATATATTATGATAACCAAGGGTACAATAACAGCAAAAAAAAACCCATCATGTTTACACCTCTGCCTATGCAACTATGCAATGTATTTTAAATAAGACTTAATACATGGCCAGGGCGGCACGGTGGAGCAGCAGGTTAGTGTCGCAGTCACACAGCTCCAGGGGCCTGGAGGTTGTGGGTTCGATTCCTGCTCCGGGTGACTGTCTGTGAGGAGTGTGGTGTGTTCTCCCTGTGTCCGCGTGGGTTTCCTCCGGGTGACTGTCTGTGAGGAGTGTGGTGTGTTCTCCCCGTGTCCGTGTGGGTTTCCTCCGGGTGCTCCGGTTTCCTCCCACAGTCCAAAAACACAATTTGCAGGTGGATTGGCGACTCAAAAGTGTCCGTGCATGTGAGTGAATATGTGTGTGTCTGTGTTGCCCTGTGAAGGACTGGCGCCCCCTCCAGGGTGTATTCCTGCCTTGCGCCCAATGATTCCAGGTAGGCTCTGGACCCACCGCGACCCTGAATTGGATAAGGGTTACAGATAATGAATGAATGGTAATACATGGCCAGCCAATCAGAAAATAAATCATTTACATGTATAATACAGAAAGCTGCATATAAAAAGAGGTAGGAAATGCTATGTAAATACTAATAACGCTACCTTTGTACCTAAGTGCTGTTCAGAATAAATATACAAGAAAAATGTAAAGTCTGGAGTATTTAAGACACTTGTTTTAAATGGTCAGTCTAACACTGTTGAAAATAAAATTGATAAGCGAGCATATGGGAAGCAGTGGGTGGTGTGATGGCCACTGAAGTCCAGTGAGCATGAGCCTTCTGCCCTTATTGGCTCTGAGGAACGTAAAGCATTCCAGATTTATAACAAATAAACAAATTAACTGAAAATAAATGTAACTTCAAATGTAAATTCAAACACGGTTTACACGCAGAAATGTCCAGGAAAATCACCAAGACGTACACATTCTCAGTTATTCAGCTGAACTCATATAATGTATTTGGATAAAATACAAAGATCTCCTTCCAACTGAAACCATGTGAAGTTAAACACTGCTCTTCAGTCTTTGTGTCCAAAAAAATGCAGGCAAGAATGTGTGTGCATGTGTGCGCCTGGATCAGTACAGCCCTGTCCGTGCATCTAAAACAAGGCCATGCTTTCTCTTTCTCTATTTCGTCTTTCTTTCTTGGAGGTATGCAATTCTCTTCATTTTTACTTTATCCTCAATAGGCAGCAACTTGGAAGAGAAATGCTTTGAGGATTAATAAAAATGCTGAGACAGACGAGATGATTTTACTGTCAAGAATGCTTCTGGGAAAGCCAGCCCAGGCAATTTGTCATGATTTACAGTGTCTTTGTAAATCAAGGAATCAAAAACCCAGATACACTGGCTTGTGACAGAGTAAGGAGAGTTGCTGCGTGCTTTTGAGGCATGTAAAAGGAGCTGTCTTCAAGCTATAAACTCAGCTATATGCGGGTGAAGTTCATTGTGGGTGATAAACAACAAAAATCTGAGAGTTACACAGGTCTGCGCTTAAGCTCGTGCCTCCTGAAATGCGACTCTCGACATCCTTTCTGCTGTGAAGCACCGACAAATCCGTTCATCCACCGCAAATCCTCTAAAGTTCCACCAAGTGGCCGCACCATATAGTCTCCAGGAGGTCACAGGCTTTAGTGGAGCTGCTTTAAACCGCTGGCCACCTGCAGCCTCCACCCACGTGACCTCAGTGCTGATCTGATCCTAAAGCCCCAGTCCTCTCTAAACAGTGCTGCCTAGTTGCTCTGTCAACAACTTACTGTGAATTTACTGTGAAACACAGTAAACCCTTCGCTTCCAATGCAGGTGAATTAGAATCAATGGGACCATTTTTCCTTACAATAAACATTTAAAAATCGAACTTTTCTTTCAAAGGAATGTATTTTAAGCAACTGACTGAAGGAGGACGCACTGTATCAAGACATGGCTGTAAAACACCTCAATATCAATCCCAATCAGGGGCTGTTTCTAACAATTAGAGAAACACTATGTGAGATTCGACGGGCTTTTTCCCTCCTGGGTCCCCCCTAGAGTTTAAGAGGGTAATTCATTTTTACAGCTGTCCTAAATTCCAAGGGAGGGGAGGGTTGGTTTTCTACCCTCCTGTAGAAGATAAATAGTGCAGTTTCTGCAGTGCTGAGCCCAGAGTAGCAAAGACAGAAGCTCCATTCTCCCCTATTACATCCCAGTGGGAAATCACAATGATTTTGAAGCTGTGACTGTAAGGTAAAAATACTACCTAGGGTTGCTTTAAGGCCTCAGTGATCTTGTGAATACAGACCTAAAGACATCTGCAAAGCAACTGTTCAGCCGATAACGTGTTTGAAATAACCTGCTCAAAATAAAAGCCATATGTTTTCACAGTTCACACTAACACAGTGAATCTAAAACATTTTTGAATGGCACAAATGTCCAAATATTTAAGGGGTTGCTGGTATGTCAGCCAAGCGCAGATGAATAAAACGTGCAGCACCAAAACAGGTCTTACAACAAGAATTAAAATGAACGAAACTACATGCTGATGTAACGTTTAACTCTTGTACAAAGGACTGACTGAAAGCCCTAAGTGGAGAGGTACAGTATGTTCTGTAAAACTCAAACGATGACCTGCAGCACAGTCCTCTGTGATATATGATTCCTTATATTGTTGAATAATGAATAATAAATATACAGTCCACTTAAATCCAGCTGGATCAAATCTCTTCCAGTAGGTAACGTAAAGCCAGTTTAACATTTGGATTTTACAGTGGAGAAACATTTGCTTAAAGGGGTAATACACAGTGTATTCTGTGTAAATAGTTCATTCATTCATTATCTGTAACCCTTATCCAGTTCAGGGTCGCAGTGGGTCCAGAGCCTACCTGGAATCATTGGGCGCAAAGCAGGAACACACCCTGGAGGGGGCGCCAGTCCTTCACAGGGCAACACACACTCACACATTCGAGTCGCCAATCCACCTACCAACGTGTGTTTTTGGACTGTGGGAGGAAACCAGAGCACCCGGAGGAAACCCACACAGACACAGAGAGACACACTATACTGCTCACAAACAGTCACCCGGAGGAAACCCACGCAGACACAGGGAGAACACACCACACTCCTCACAGACAGTCACCCGGAGGAAACCCACGCAGACACAGAGAGAACACACCACACTCCTCACAGACAGTCACCCGGAGCAGGAATCGAACCCACAACCTCCAGGTCCCTGGAGCTGTGTGACTGCGACACTACCTGCTGCCCCACCGTGCCGCCCCAAAATAAACCACTGAGATGTAAAAACCATTCAGTCACCCATTGGTTACTGAAAAGCCCATCCCTACAATGAAACCTGATTGGTTCCTCAGATGTGTGACATATTAAAACACGGCTGTTTAAGTATGTGGCGCCCCGGATTCAACTCAGCCATAACACTGACCACTTATTTTGCATGATACAAAACCACACACACACATGCAAACACTAAACTATCACTGGGAGGGGTGTTCAATGTGAAATTCACCAGCTGAGAGAACTTTTCTAAACAATGGCCCTTTCTTTATTAAAGGCATTTCATAGTGAAATCGTTCTTCAGATTGGATGAGAATGTTTACAGGGTTTTGTTGAGCACCACAAAGGGTTTTTTTAATTGTCACAAGCGAGGCATCGTGGCACTACATCCCAGAATACTACAGAATACAGAATAATTTCACCATGCAACATGTTCTGATACGTAAGAGATAACACATCGTGAACCCTTTTTTGTGGTGGTTACAGGAACCAAAGATCTGAAGAGTTTATAGCCTCATACCGATACAGAAAGCTGTTACCCCAAATGTAGTCTTGAAGAGATGCTGCCCGGTGTCTGAGAGAGTGGAGATGGAACACAGCTTATATCTCAGCTTATATCTCAGGTTACAGACATTTTTTTATCTTAAATGATATATTTAACAGCTCAGAAGTCAGATGTAAAGTCCCTGTTGATTTGGGGTAGTAAATACAATGCTGTAGATACAGGGACGTCTGGTTCCTATCACTCCCACTGTGTAAAAGAAGAAGATTCAGTAAGTTTCTACAGAATTGAGCCACTCTGAATGGAAAGAAATTTGAAAACTCGCTGGAACTCCCCTTCAACGGCAGCATGACAGTACCGTTAGAGACTGAGGTAAAAACACTGGAACGTTACAAACAGCAGAGGTTACAAACCTATGAGGGAAAGTCTTCATATCTCAGTTAAACAAGGCAGAAAGTTAAGGAAAATTAAGCTTAACGTGTACGCACTTGACCCAAATTCGTAAAGCCATATTTTGAAGCAAGTTTATCCGCCTCTTCGGGTCCCCCTGTGATCCGCACAGCCCAGTGGTTAGTAAAAACGCTTCTGGAGGGCGACGGGTCGCACGCGGAGAAAGTTGACAGCACTAAAAAGGCGAGAAAAAGCATATTTTTTTTTTCCGTGGACCAAGAGAAAAACCCCGGCGCCGTCAACTTTGCGGCGGCAAAACGAGCCGCGGGCGACCGTTACAAAGACTACACTCTGAAAATCTCCTCACAGCATCAGTCCGCGGTCCAGCACGACGGAGCACAGCCCAAAAACAGTCGCCGGAGCCTGAGGGACCCCTCGAACCGGGTCTTATTCAAGCCGTCCACTAGCTTTGAGCGTTCAAATTCACAAACTGCTCCTAAACTGAGAGGAACGTCAACTTTCGCGCTTCTCTGTGGAGCGGTAAATATTCCAGAACATAACCCACCGTGGTTTCTCCCCCCACCCGTATTCAGACAAGTCCCGCCTCCGCTGCAGGTTGATTGGCTAGATCAGCCCCCAATATCTGCCCTGTGATTGGATGCGTGGTTCCGACCTACAAACTGTTCGGGTGCAAAAATTATCAACACAAGCTGATGAACTCCGTGAAGTAGGGATGAATATCAAGGGTTTCACTTTTTTCAGCGTAAGTATAAGCATTGTGTTTATACCTTCTGTGCCTTCTGATATATTACATGAGGATAATAGAATAAGAAGAATAAGGCAAGTAACTTTAAGCCTTAATTATTTTTGTGTTATATAAACATTAATTTGTCTTTAAAGGGCGTTAATTGCCTGAATTGACCGTTTGGATACATTAGCAGCAGATGCACATAGTACACTCTCACGTCTACTGCTTCTCTTGATAGAGCTGAATCACCACTTCGTTGGCTTCATCAGAGGAGCCTTACATGCTGTTGGATTCATGACTCATGGCCCCTCTTGTGGCCTCTCTGGCCCTCATCCCAATATCATTGCACCAGTGCTCACACTTTTATGAGATTGCGGCTTCTCTGACACTCGCTGCTCTAATGCAGAGGAATGACAGTAACCCGTCTCTGCACAAATCTCCTACTGTCCTGGGGCAGGCTGTTATGCCACATGAGGGCTTGAGGCTGGTTTACAACATGGTTCCCTTACACTTCCTCCAAATGGCCTGGTCACTTGATATCGTCTATGTCCAGGTGTTGGGTCAGCAGTGGACGTAGGAAGATGGTACAAACAACAAATGTTATGCGTACCTCACATATAGTCAATCATCTGTCCTCCGTTTCTTTCCTACATTTGACCTGGATGCGATTTGAGTGGGTGTGAACCATTCCCTTGCTTAAGGGCAAGGCCACCCTGTTCCTCAATAATGGAGTTTCCCCTTGCCAGAGGAGTCCTTGTCAAGTTTCCAAGTTTCAGAATTCTTTGCTATAGATCTGCTATCTGCCTTTTGTAATTGGAGGGACCAGTGATCAGGAGGAAACAGTTAAGAAAAAAGAGTTCTCCAAATTAAATCTAAGACTGTAAGAATTGTGCAAATGTTTAAATGTCTCTCACAAAGTAATTTTTTAAGATATCTTCTTGAAATAATGTTTACATTCTTATTTTAATTCAATGTATCATGCGTAGAATTAACCACACAATAGATCAAGCCTTAATTTCATTTTCATATTCAATTATTATTAAAGTATAAATTATTACATTTTGGTCCGGGTGACTGTCTGTGAGGAGTGTGGTGTGTTCTCCCTGTGTCTGCGTGGGTTTCCTCCGGGTGATTGTCTGTGAGTAGTGTGGTGTGTTCTCTCTGTGTCTGCGTGGGATTCCTCCGGGTGACTGTCTATGAGGAGTGTGGTGTGTTCTCTCTGTGTCTGCGTGGGTTTCCTCCGGGTGACTGTCTGTGAGGAGTGTGGTGTGTTCTCCCTGTGTCTGCGTGGGATTCCTCCGGGTGACTGTCTGTGTGGAGTGTGGTGTGTTCTCCCTGTGTCTGCGTGGGTTTCCTCCGGGTGATTGTCTGTGAGTAGTGTGGTGTGTTCTCTCTGTGTCTGCGTGGGATTCCTCCGGGTGACTGTCTGTGAGGAGTGTGGTGTGTTCTCTCTGTGTCTGCGTGGGTTTCCTCCGGGTGACTGTCTGTGAGGAGTGTGGTGTGTTCTCCCTGTGTCTGCGTGGGATTCCTCCGGGTGCTCCGGTTTCCTCCCACGATCCAAAAACACATGTTGGTAGGTGGATAGGACATTTAAAAGTGTCCGTAAATCTAAGTGTGTGAGTGAATGTGTGAGTGTGTGTTGCCAGTGATTCCAGGTAGGCTCTGAACCCACCGCAACCCTGAACTGGATAAGGGTTACAGACAATGAATGAATGAATATAAATTATGATAGTTCTTATTTATACGACATCTATTAACAGTTTATAAAACATCTAATTACAGTTATTTAATAATGTCCGAACAATAAAATACAATTTATAAGTAAGTATAGTTATTTATTACTTACAGCTTGAGTTCATTGAGTTTTTAGAAAGCAGTGAGAGTGCAATAGATTTGAAAATATCTTTGTAAATGTCTTGTTTGTAATTTACAATTTAAGAACTAACCAGGAGTGTAATCTTTATCATCACATTAAGTAGCGATCTGTACATCTACAAACTGTCAGCTACACAGCAGAAGGAGAAAAGCAATTTGTTTTTCAGTGGGAATTCATTTTGAAGCATTTCTATTGGTTCATTCGGGATGAAATATCACTGAATTAAATTGATGATTAAAATACATAAAAGCACAGAAGCAGAAAATCACCAGATGGTAAAAATCTATAAACTCTGAGAATTTCTTTTAACTGCGGTCCTCACAAAACAAAAAGACACAACAACAAGAATGCAGCAATAATAACAACACAAACAGAAAGCTGGATATTCTCTTAGCTACAGATACGATAAAAAGAGGAAAGGAAACGACTGCATCTTGTGTTTTTCACTGTCATTTGCTGTAACGAGTGAGATCCGGAGTGAATGAATTATTCACACCTCTTCGGCTGTCTGAGTCGTGGGGTGACAGCCACTGAGAAAGTGGGAAGATAATTGCTTTCAATCACTGCAATCACACTGAGGATATCCTCTCCAACACAGGAGCACCTCTCCCAGCAGCGCCCAGGTATTTGCCTGAGGAATCACCCCGGTGCGGTGCTCCAAATCAAGCTGCTGCGGAAATCTGCACACTCATTTACTGCAGAAGTGATTGCGATTGAGCCTGGGCCTGTGGAATTGTAATGCAACAGGTCCGGCAAACCGCTGCACGCCTAGATTAAGCCACATTTCCCAAAGGATCTCGGCTCAGCTCTAACTATGGTCATTACATGCTAATGTACCTTTCTGCGGCTAATGTAAGCATCTAATGCTGATGATCATTACCCCGTGATGTTTTCACAAATCACATGCACTAGGTGCTTGTGTTTGCTGACACCTCATGTAGCAAGGGAACTGAGCTACTTTAGTGGGGTCAATTTTTATAAAATATAGAGAGAGATAACAGCTTTCTGGAGCAGCTACACATGAGTCTAAGGTCTCCACATTCAATCCCAAGCAGCATAACACCTCCTGCGACACTGGGCGGTGACGCACTAGAACAGCGTTCTCTGGAGCGATGAATCCAGGGCTGAATGCGAGGAGGAAGCATGCAATCAAATCCTTACCCAAATATTCTAGGATAAAGCTATCACAGCAGAGTAAGGGCATGAACTCTTCAGACATCTCGTTCCATTCATCACCACTGTAAACAATACTCACTGAAGATTTCATAGGATATCAGTCTCTGTGCGGGTCTCTGTTCACACCTGAGCCACTTGAATAAACAAAAAATATGAGTGGCTTCCCCTTTAAGACTAATACCTCTGAGATCATAACATTAGTTTGGTTTTTCAGGGGTGAACTGAAGTGAAAATATCTACCTTCACTGGTAATAAATGGTGCATTAGTGAATATAAAATAAGTGATGGAAGGTGAGTCTAAGGCCAAGTTTGGTTTGAAAGAGCTGATGTGATTTTATCCTCCCATTCTCCATGCCATCTGTGTCCTCCCCGGGGGGTTTGAGAACATGGCCCAAAGTTCTGTTCACACTTCTTCAAATAGGCCCTGGATCCCAACTTCATGCTTACATTCTCAAAAAAAAAAAAGCCAACACCGTGTTAGTGCAGACAGTAAATGGTTTAACCCCTTACATACTTAGTGCAGCTTAACATTTATTTACCAGCACTTAGTTAGAAGGGAAACCTATAAGCTGCTGATGGCATTTAAAGGGTTAAATGAATACTCAGGCCTGTGGGCCTCATCTCTATCAGCCACATCTGTATCACAGCTGCCTACTGACTTCTATTGCAGCTGACAGGTTCCCTGCTCTCTCCCCCAAACAGAGGAGGCTGTAACTGCTGCAGGGGGGAGACACACACGCCCTTGATTTCTAAAGAAATGTGGGATGTGGAGATGTCCATAAACTTTTGTCCTCGTGAAGAATATACCCTCTGTGTTTAATAAGCTCCTAATTTCAGTCCAGAAAGACGCACAGCCGGCGCACTCCAGGGAGAAGCAGTAGCAGCTCATATGTGGGTAAGCATTAGTGCTGCATGATTTTAAAGCTATAAAAATAAAAAACATTTTATGGACAGATTTTATTTAACGGGCATTATCCACGCCTCAGCGGCCTCACTCTTGATTATCGGCTCTGAAAATAGAAATAAATAAAGTTGATGGTTAATGTCTGTGTAATATGGCTTTACTTTCCCTCCATAAAGAAGCGGCGTGGAGCTGTGGGCCGGCGTCCGGATTGCGCACGCCACATTTTCTGACTGAGCTGCTCAGGCGTGCCACACTTAAGCTCATTGGACTGTTAGGGCCAGGAGTGAAATACTGCCTCGGCTTTTAACAGTGGCTCCGAGCGCACATCACTTATCCTGAGCAATGGGAGGGAATGAATAGGCATTAAAGGCACCTGAAGTATGCTTTACTTTGGGTTGGTAAACTTCCTCCTGAGGTGAGACTCTTGTCAGCCCTGTTGCCTGGTTGATCTACACTTATTACTTCAGTCTGTGATGACACTGTGATTCCTGACCAGCAGCCATGCATGAAATGAACTGGTTATAATTAGCCTTCATTAGCGCCCGAGTTACACAATTAAAACAACCAGAGTGATGTATGAGCAAGATGATTATTTATACGGCACTTTAATAATGTCAGATGTTAATACACACACACACACACACACACACACACACACCATCTTACAGGTGAATTCAGCTATTTAAAGATGTACAGACATCCAGTTATTACATCCAGTTATGTATCGCCGCTGTCCAATTAAAAACACGTATCCCTCAAAACAGTAACTTTACAGAAGAAGAGCAAAACCTTCTGAACTTTAAATGAAAGTGAATGTAAAAAGATTGTATTCCGTGTCATTTCTGAGCATTTCTATTGGTCCATTCCTCATCAGTGTGACGGACAGCTGCTGTGTTCAAATGATGTAGTGAACTAAAAATCAGCAAAAAAATGGAGATACGTGGTTTTGATTGGAGAGTGATGATATTCTCCGTGAAAAAAAGCATGAAATGAGCTCTGGAGCAGCTGCACATGAGGCTGATGTCAGTGCCCAATGCCAAGCACTGGCTGTGGAGCAGTGAAGTGTTTCCTGGAGAGATGGAGTCCATCCAGCACCTATGTGATGGGTAGCAGTGGCGCTTGTGATCCAGAGCTAATCCTCTAACGTGAGTAACCTGTAGAGTTATGTCGTGTTACAGCCACTGAACAGAAATCTGAATCAGAAATGAAACTGTTCCTGTGCAGAAATGGTTAAACACACCTGAAGTTCCCAGTGGTTTAAGGGTTGTTGTTATCATCTGGAGATCACAGATTTAACTCCTACTGATGCCTCAGCCATGCCTCTCTCTCTCTCTCTCTCTCTCTCTCTCTCTCTCTCTCTCTCTCTCTCTCTCTCTCTCTCTCTCTTTCTCCCTCTCTCTCACACTCTCTCTCTCTCTCTCTCACTCTCTCTTTCTCCCTCTCTCTCTCGCTCTCTCTCTCTCTCACTCTCTCTCTCTCTTTCTCCCTCTCTCTCTCCCTCTCTCTCTTTGTCCCTCTCTCTCTCTTTCTCCCTCTCTCTCTCTTTCTCCCTCTCTCTCTCTCTTTTGTCCCTCTCTCGCTCTCTCTCTCTCTCTCTCTCTCTCTCTCTCTCTCTCTCTCTCTCTCTCTCTCTTTGCTCCCTCTCTCTTTCTCTCTCTGGGTGGGCGGTTCAGCCCTCCTTCCTCTCATAACACAATGCCAGTCAGTGTTGGCATCTTTTAGCTGATATGAAGGACCCGGGCGGTCGTACCTGGCCGTGCTCTCCTCCTGGATGTTGGGCTGTCCACAAAAAAAGCAGTGGATGACATGTCATGTCTTGAAGGAAAGTTGTGCACTAATTTACTTAATTATTAACATCAAAGGGTTGCGTGAAACTAAATCTACACCCAGAAATAATCTGAGAATGAGTACAATTTAGAAAATAA
>NC_089815.1:165000-201659 GCF_029633855.1 Hoplias malabaricus | reverse complement strand
TTTTTGTTGTTCAGGATAATGAATGTATGCCCATATCCCGAAATGCAATATTATTTCATAGTGCTGTGAAGTTGCTGCCATCTACTGGTAGGACGTCTTATCAAAAACACAGCACGGTGCTTTACAATATCCGTCAGATAATCTGTGGACAAAAGTGTGTGAACACCTGCTTATCCGACCTCTCTTCTCAAATCAAGCTAATTAATAGGCTATTAATATTCATGAGAGGGTTGAACCCTAGATGTTGGAACATTGCTGTGAGGATTTGATTGCATAGAGCCACAAAAGCGTGAATGAGGTCGGGTCGATTAGCTCCAGATCACAAACCTATTCCAACTAATCCGGAAGATATCAAATGGAACTTTATCCCTCCTGAGAAAACAGTTCTGCTGCTCCACAGCTCAGTGTTACAGGGCTTTATACCCCTCTGGCCCACATTTGGCATTGGGCAGGGTGAAGTTAATCTTACTGAAGTTAATCTCTGCTGGCCATTCCTTTTCTATGGAGATTTATACAAGCTGTGTGTCAGGGACAACGTTTTTAGAGAATTCACTCATTATCAAGAGCAGAAAGAGTGTCTACAGTCACAATGTACTGTTATTGTGTGTGTAAATGTGAGAAGTGGGGACTGTGACGGCAGTGTGGTTTGTAATGGAATCATGGAACATGACAGTAATCCACTTAATCCTATCGTTTGCATCCACATTCCTATCTAAATTGCTCTAATCCTGATCTCATCATTAATCTGATTATAAATGGGTGCAGCACCAGAGACACGAGGCACACTGCCTTATTCCCGTTTACAAAATAGTGATTCATCAAGAAAATACCCTTATTATGGATTACGTTGTGGGGTAAAGGCTGGGATTATCACCACATGGAGCACAGATCTATAAAGAAATAACAGATAAGTTGTTGTTTGAATGACGGAAGTGGTTTGATTCATGAATAAAAGAGTAAAAGACCTGTTCATTTATTTATTTTTCAGTAGTTTATATAGTAGTTTTAGCCACAAGAACTGAAGGATTGTACTGTCTCTATTTGTTGTCAGACAAAACATTAAAAGAACCGTTATTTTTTGCACTCTGTGTCCAAAATTTTTGACTCCACTGACCATAGATCATATCTGAATTTCTACATTCACAGACTGTAGTCAATCTGTCGCTCTGCATGCTTTGTTAGTCCACTTTTACCCTGTTATTCAGTGCTCAGGCATTCTCAGCGCTGCAGTGACACTGACGTGGTGGTGGTGTGTTAGTGTGTGTTGTGCTGGTGTAGAGTGGATCAGACACAGCAGTGCTGCTGGAGTTTTTAAACCCCTCAGTGTCTGGACTGAGAACAGTCCACCGACCAAAAACATCCAGCCGACAGCGTCCTGTGTCACTGATGAAGGACTAGAGGACGAGCGACACACACTGTGCAGCGACAGCTACTGTCTCGGACTCCAGCAGCAGTGCTGTGTCTGATCCAGTCGTTCCCTGCACAACACACACTGACGCCCCACCACCATCTCCCTACCCTTAAAGAAAAGGGTGAAAGGGGCTAAATAAGTATTCAGAGCAACAGACGGACTACAGTCTGTAATTGTCGATCTACAAAGTGCAGCAATATGTTCAGTTAGTTTATAAACAAGGAGGGCATTTGAATGTTTAGGGCTGATTGCTGTATAAAACATCACACCTGATACACTTCATATTTGTAAGAATAAGAAAAATGTTGGGAACTGAACTGCTTTGAATGTTGTTTCTATCTTCTGCCCTCAGTCAAAGACACGTCCCTGCACCTGAGTCCGGTTTGTTATGCAGGGCGTACAACAGTCGTTTCAGCCGAAGCTAATCCCAAAACAGGGCTCCTTCCTTGCTCAAACCTTCCATTTCATAAAGATTAGGCTTTAATGAAGTTGCGGAAAGCTGTCCGCGGTGTCACGCCACTCGAGGGCTTTCTACAAGTTAATTAACTCCAGCAAATGAGAGAGAAATCAATAGCAAGTACCACACAAGGTCAATCGATGATTATAATGGACTCCAGTGTGGAAATAAGAGACTCTCATTTTAAGCAGAAGTTCGCCGTCCTAAGGTTGCTACCCATAATGGATTCTCTTTGGATTTGGCCTTGAGATTACGAGGGAACAGTTCTAGATGCTGTCAAAGCCAGCCACGGGCAGCAAGGCCTGCAGCGCTGGAGGGGAGTTTGCGGCATGAGCCCTGAGTCTTGGAGGGTTGTGCTGCGGCCCTTCTCCACATTGCCTCTTGTTTATCGCTCGCTTGGCATTGATTCCAGCAAGTCTTAAAAAACAGAGGAGCTTCTGAGTTGAGTTAAGGTGGGAGAAAAGCCCCCGAACATGCTGAGAGTTTGCCTAAGGGTCGCCATAGGAACTAAAGCAGAACAAATGCACACACAGGCTCGCATTGCAGGCAGAGTTGGCCCTGTCTACGCTGGGAAAGTGCTGCACTGGCTGTGATGCATTCAGATGTGTACTTACAGTACTGCGTAACCCATGGATTAAAGTTCCAGTAAGTTCCACTCTTAAAGGAACACTAGGTAATATTTTCACCTTAAAATTACAGCTTCAAAATCTTTGTGATTCTTCACAGACCGGCAATTGTAATAATAAAGGAATAATAGAGCCTCTGTTGTTGCTACTCCATTCTCAGCACTGCAGAAACCGCACTATGTAACCTTTGGAAGAGGGTAGGAAACCAACCCCCATCTCTCATGGCTAATGATTTGTGATTTGAGAATAAACAGAATTGGTTTTGTGAGCATTGTGTCACAATCCCAAGCGTGTTCAGTGATGGTGAGGTCTGGGCTCTGGGGCGGTCAGTCCACTGAGGTTCTTGGTTTGCTTTTGTCGTTGTGGCTATACACTGTTCTCAGTGTGGGTTTCTTCTTCTGACCCAGAGTGTTCCCAGCGGAGGTACGAACATAAACAGTGTGTGGTGTTTGATTTTCTCCTACTGGATATGATGTGGGCCAACCTTTAACTCAAGGATACTCAATGCTGCACTCTCTCTCTCTCTCTCTCTCTCTCTCTCTCTCTCTCTCTCTCTCTCTCTCTCGCTTGTCCTGAAGGTTATCCTCTCAGGTTACGCTGTGCAGATAAGCACCTGTAGTGTTGTGTTGATTGAAGGTGTTGATGATCTTGATAACACAGCGACACCTCACACACCGAGAGCTCATTCACAGAAACCGAGGCGTAACAAAAGGGTAATGAAAGTCACTCAGACCAAGCTTAGTAGAGAGGACACAGCCCTGAGAGCTGAGATACACAGACAACCTTCATCCGCGAGAAAACAGAAGGACGGCTGACTTCCATCCCACGTAATCTGTAAGAGAAGACTGATATATAGTCATTATACGTATAAACAAAGATGTCTTCATGGATTAGAGAGAGAGCACATATCAACATATCAGTTCAATAATATATTTCATAGAAGAAAACCATACTTCAATATCTTTAAAACACATTCTAAAAATTCCATTTTAATGAGCATTTCATTGATTGTTTTATTGATCAGAATTCTGCAAAGGGCAGTCAACGTCTAAAAACCTGGGATTCTGAGTGGTTCCCAATGTGTACATTCCTGATTGCTCCTGCTTTGTGTAATGTAACTTCTATAACAGCCCTGGCGCCCCCTCCAGGATGTGTTCCTGCCTTGCACCCAATGATTCCGGGTAGACCCCGGACCCACTGCCGCCCTGAATGATTGAATGAATGAATGGACTTCTGTAATGACCCAAATCTACTAAATCTGAAGCACAGACATTTGTACAACACTGTTCTTCTGTTCTAGGTCTAAAATGAAATGACAAACCTAAATATGCCATTGGTCTGTGACATGTCCCAATCACAAGGCATCTCTTTGGAAAATAGGATCAGCTATTAATTTTCTAAATTATACAAGAGTAAATATTACATTACATTCATTCATTCATTATCTGTAACCCTTATCCAGTTCAGGGCGGCGGTGGGTCCAGAGCCTACCTGGAATCACTGGGCGCAAGTCGGGAATACGCCCTGGAGGGGGCGCCAGTCCTTCACAGGGCAACAAACACTCACACATTCACTCACACACTCACACATTCACTCACACACTGGACTGTGGGAGGAAACCGGAGCACCCGGAGCAAACCCACGTGAACACAGAGAGAACACACCAAACTCCTCACAGGTCCCTGGAGCTGTGTGACTGCCACACCACCTGCTGCGTCACCGTGCCGCCTCATTAGCTTACATATTAATTTTAAAAGTTAAATTTAGAAAAAAGTGATGAAGGTACATCTGTGAAATTTTAATGTAATGAAATTAGTTCCTTAGGTTTGTGATGTCAGAAACCCTATTTGTCTGAATCCGTGTTTTGGCATGCAGCAGTTTCACAGAGGAAATGCTCTGCCATGGTGCTCCCTGCTTGTTTTATCCAACATACATTTTCTAACCTATAAATAGTATTACACGCCAACACCAACAAATACACACGCTAACAAGGCTAAGTCACAACACATACACGCTAACAAGGCTAAGCACTTGATTTTCACAGACTGGCCACAGGAAGAAATCCTGCATTACTTCAAAACACCTGTGGGTGGCGCCTTTGGGTAAGTGTCCATTTCTATGGCAAAGCGAGGCCCCTTTTTTTTTTCCCCCTCCTGCTCTCACTTCTTTTCTGTTGCTGGGTGTTAACCTTGTTTTTCTAGAACTGAGAGCCGCAAAAAGTGGACAGAGCTCAGGCTGGTCTCAGAAAAACAGCCAGACTCGTAAATCAGAGCAAATCTTAGTCCTTTACAGCAGATGCTTGTTCAGGGATCCACTGTTTTTTTGTTTTACTCTTTAACCATTTAAAATCTCAGGGGTATTACCTTCAAAGGGGCACGATGGTGCAGTTATTGATGCTGCCACAGAGATGCAGGGTCTCAGGGTCCTGGATTCAGTCCCTATCTAAAGTTCACTATCTGTGAGGAGTGTGGGGTGTTCTCACTGTGTTTACATGGGTTTACTTATGGGTACTGATGCTCTGTCCTGGGTTTGTTCTGCCTTGTAGCAGATGATTCCAGGTGGCCTCCCGACCAACCGTGACACTGAGCAGCATGAAGCAGTGTCAGATAATGAATGAATGAACTATTTTTAAAAGCAGGGTTCTTCATTGTCAGTCGTAGGGAGTCGGTGTCCATCCCAGTTTGGTGGCTGTTATATTTGTGGTTCCTGTGGATGGTGATGTTATGCTGGACACTGGCCAGATTCTACCCAGACTGGATGGGAAGAATGGAAGAGCCCTGATATCTTTCTTATTACTCAGTGCATAAACATACACTTTCACACACCATTGAGTCTGATACAAAACACATCTGCTGTCTGTCCTCTGCTCTAGGTTACAGTTTTGGACAGAGGTATTTGGCCAGAGTTGCAGGCACAATCTCTTTCCTCTTTAAAAAAAAAAACAGTTGAAAACCTACCTCTTCCAGCTTTCTCCGATGCTGAGCTCTGTGATTATTAGAGTTATCTTAATACTTTTAGGGGTGGCACCGTGGCGCAGCAGGTAGTGTCTCTGTCACACGTCTCCAGGGATCTGGAGGTTGTGGGTTCAAGTCCCTCTCCGGGTGACTGTCTGTGAGGAGTGTGGTGTGTTCTCTCTGTGTCTGCGTGGGTTTCCTCCGGGTGACTGTTTTTGAGGACTGTGGTGTGTTCTCCCTGTGTCTGCGTGGGTTTCCTCCGGGTGAATGTCTGTGAGGAGTGTGGTGTGTTCTCTCTGTGTCTGCGTGGGTTTCCTCCGGGTGACTGTCTGTGAGGAGTGTGGTGTGTTCTCCCTGTGTCTGCGTGGGTTTCCTCCGGGTGACTGTCTGTGAGGAGTGTGGTGTGTTCTCTCTGTGTCTGCGTGGGTTTCCTCCGGGTGACTGTCTGTGAGGAGTGTGGTGTGTTCTCTCTGTGTCTGCGTGGGTTTCCTCCGACGGGTGACGGGTAGGATCAGGACCACAACCTGGATAAGTGCTTACAGACAACGAATGAGTGAATAATACTTTACTTTGTATCCTGTGCTGTTTAATAATCTCTATGTCATCTCATATTGTTTGTAATGTGATAAGGTCTAAATGTGATATTTTGACATTTGTGCTTTTCCCTTTGTATCTTGAAACATGTTTTTAAATAAAACTCTATTGTAATAATAATAATTACAGTGATTCCTACAATGGACTACAATTCCAAGCAGCTGTGTTATTCCTAAGGTATAGAAGATTGTAATACCTCTGTAGTCCTGAAGATGTAAGGGGTTAACTGCTTAGCGGAGCACTTTGCTCTGGTGATAATAAAACTGAAGTAGCCCCTGAATTATTCGGGTGGAGACACTTTCTGAAACTGTGTGAATGTGAAACAGTTATTAGCACAACAAACTGGTGCATGTGTTTTTTTCATGCCGTTCTACTGAAACATGCTATTTCTATTAATACACAAGCCCTGTGCTTACAGCTTCTTCATTCTGCTGTGGTGTTTTTAACTCTGCCCTCTTACTGCACGCAGAAATAGAATGTATAGACACTGTACAGCACACAGCAGCAGTCAGATATGTTTATTTAAAGGCTTTGTTCAAGCTCCTCGTGCGAGCATAACCCAGTTACGTGAAGCATGATACAGGCATTCAGAGGCGACACTCTCTTATATTCACTTTTTATTCTATTCATTTTTATCGAGATGCTTTTGATAAATGCCTTTTGGTTACATCAGGGATTACACTTCATTTTACTGAACTTCCTCTCAGTTATTCATTCACAGACAGAAGATAATCTAAGTTTAATGAAATTAAGTGGAAAAGCTGAAGTTAAAAAATGATTGAGATAAGGCCTGGCAGACTCTTCAATCTGATAAACTGCCCCTATCTCCCTTTGGATCAGTGTCCACTGAAGGAACCACTCACACTGTTTGGTTGTTGAGACTTGTGCATGTTTTGTGTTCTGTGTTCTGCATGCAGGTAGCGCAGCTGCCACACAGATCCCTGGGTTTGATCCTCCTCTTAGGCTTCTGAGGAGTTTAGTGTTCTCCCTGTGTGTGTTTCAGGCTAAACACACACTGGTAGGTGGACTGTCTGTGTGAAATTGTCCACGGATGTGAGTGTGTAAGTGACTAGGTGAGTGTGTGAGTGACTATGTGAGTGTGTGAGTGACTATGTGAGTGTGTGCAGGCTCAGAACCCAGTGTAGCCCTGATGGGAATGAAACAGTTGCAGATGAGGAATTAATGCAGCTTGAATAGCATCTGGTGGCACGGTGGTGCAGCAGGTAGTGTCGCACGTCACACAGTTCCAGGGATCTGGAGGTTGTGGGTTCGAGTCCCGCTCCGGGTGACTGTCTGTGAGGAGTGTGGTGTGTTCTCTCTGTGTCTGCGTGGGTTTCCTCCGGGTGACTGTCTGTGAGGAGTGTGGTGTGTTCTCTCTGTGTCTGCGTGGGTTTCCTCCGGGTGACTGTCTGTGAGGAGTGTGGTGTGTTCTCTCTGTGTCTGCGTGGGTTTCCTCCGGGTGACTGTCTGTGAGGAGTGTGGTGTGTTCTCCCTGTGTCTGCATGGGTTTCCTCCGGGTGATTGTCTGTGAGGAGTGTGGTGTGTTCTCTCTGTGTCTGCGTGGGTTTCCTCCAGGTGACTGTCTGTGAGGAGTGTGGTGTGTTCTCTCTGTGTCTGCGTGGGTTTCCTCCGGGTGACTGTCTGTGAGGAGTGTGGTGTGTTCTCTCTGTGTCTGCGTGGGTTTCCTCCGGGTGATTGTCTGTGTCTGCGTGGGTTTCCTCGGGGTGCTCCGGTTCCCTCCCACGCTCCAGGTAGGCTCTGCACCCAGAACTGGATAAGGGTTACAAATAATGATTAAATGAATAGCATCTACTTCAGACTGTAAATTAAACTAATGACTTTTGCACATAACTGAGCATAAAAACACGATCCAGGTTGAAAGATTTCCTCTGTGCTGAGACAACCTGAGGTTACGAGGCACAATCCAGATGAGTATTCCTTCTGTATGACTTAGACACATGGCATGAGATCTCTGGTGATGTCAGTTGTTTGTGAAAGGAGTTATGAACTATGTACCATATTTACAGCATGAATATTGATGATTTAATGTCACACTGGGTAAATAAATGCGAGGCACGGTTTCATCAGATGGGTGACCGTTGACAAAAAACAGAATCGGTTCCTGTACATCCTCTTTATCCTCGGCCGGCCACAGATACGGGAAGTGAGGCCTTTCAGAGAAGAATCCCAAAATTTCCCAAAACCTATTTTCAGTAATGAAAGTGTTTAAACAGTATTTATTCAACTGTTTTATTTTTTAAAAAATAAAGATACTATCAGTGACATTAACCCTCTGCTCTAGATCAAGAGGCTCTCACTCTGTCTCTGACAAGCGTATGACCGCATTTAGAAATAGGAGAAGTTGCAAAAAGGAAGTAGCACTTTCTGCAACACACCAGTTCTCTCGGGGTTGTGTCAAGTCCACCTCCTCTTACAGAAGGTGTGTCACGCCCCTGCCAGTTAGATGTACATTTTTATAGCCTCAATTGTCCTCTCAATCCTGCACTGTTATCATTACATCAGTCCTCAAAGTTTGTCGTGAAGACGTCTCTACCGTGATTAAACTCTTGGTCCGTTTCTAAATCAGATGCCGCTGATAGAAGTGAGCAAATCGGACGACTGGGGCGCAGTGAGAACCAGGAACCAATCCTGTGGTTTTCTTCATGTGCTATTTTAACAACATATTAATATTTCCCAAGAACAGAAAAGTCTTGTAGTGTTTATTTATTCATGCTCATGTTGTTTTGTATTGTGACGTAACGTATAAAAAAGTGGGCTTATGACCAAAACATCACTGGTTTAATTCTTTGGACCAGCAGGAATTGAGCTGAAGTGAGATTGACCAAGGAACTTAACCCCCAACTGCTCCCTGGGGTGCTCAGTGCCCCTAGAATGTTTGTGTGTGTGTGTGTGTGTGTGAGATGGAGGACTATTCAAGGATTCTGTATTATGTAATGGACAGTATGTTGACACCTAGTGACCTGGATGTTCAGAAGTGGTGCTTTTCCACTGCATGAGATCGGCTCGAGTCGGCTCTACTTGCTTTTCCACCAGCACGGCTAAACCCCCATCACAAAACCCCAGCTCTAACAGGAACTGTGTATTCGCTGTGTGTTTAGGTCCTTTACACCTCTATTTGCTCCACAAAACATGGGAATTCCTTTTTTAATTAATCCGAGAACGTACATTTCCGTTTCGGCACAGCTGCTCGAGATGAGGGTGGGTACAGGAGCTTTGCCTGAGGTAAACAAGAACTACTGACGTGCAGACTGACCAATTAAATGTTTACAAACAAGGTTATCGACCAATAACGGTAGCTCTACAGTCAGACCGTCCAATCAGAAGACTCCTTCACCACGCCTTCTCACTCAAGCGAACCAATCGGAGTAGGGGAGGGCGGGACTAGTTTGTGAACGAAACGCTTCTCGAAGTTCTATGTGAGCTCTAGAAAAACAACATCCCGGACGTTTGTGAAATTCCGCCCGGACATTTTTTTAAGTCTAAAAAAGAGGACATGTCCGGGTAAAAGAGGACGTCTGGTCACACTACCTCGGGGTAATGTTACAAAAGTGAGTGGGATAAAACAAATACGAAAGCTGCTGTGCCTTCAGAGATTTTACAAGCAGCTTGTTTGTGCAGGAGCTCTGCATTTCTGGGGATTAACAGGTCTCTCTGTCCAATCAGCGATCTGCAGGGTTCATGTGTCACAATTTAGTACCTACTCGACTCGTTTGGAACCGTTAGCGAGCAGGAACTAAAATATAACCTGTTTCTAGGGACCAGGGCTGATTTGGCTAGTGGAAATTCAAAAGTGCCATGCATTGGAAAAGCACCAGAGATTCATCACTGACAAACATGGCCACCCCTTTTGGGGGGACCCACTCTATGAAGCATAAACTGGTGCAAACTCCATAGAGCTGCACTTCCTAGAAATATGTTTTAAAAAGGAGAGACTATGTGTTTGACACTTGGTGGTTAGAAACTGCTGATAAGGCTTTGAGGTGTTTTCACGGCTGCTGTGTGCTTTTTTTCTTATCTATTTTTTTCACTGGAGCGGGTTGTTTTGGAGAGTGGAGAGTGGAGAGTGTGTCCAGCTTCGTGCAGCAGGAGCTGAGAAACTCCCCCTACTCCACCGAGGCACACACAAGTCCACACTCCTCTTTTCTAAGCGGCGTTGGCTTGAAGAAATGTGCTGAGCAGAGTTTGAAGTCTCTGTTTTTAGAAGCGGGAACTTACCGGAAACCAAACTTTTTTTTTTTCTTCACCTCAAACTTGTTTCGTTGTAGAGAAGAGGAAAGAGGACCCGAGGTGAGAGAGAGAGAGAGAGAGAGAGAGAGAGAGTACAGAGAAAGTAGAGCGAAAATAAGGACACGGTCCAGAAAAATAGAAAACGAGTAAAGACAGAGTAGCGGCAAAAACAGAGAGAGAGAGAGAGAGAGAGAGAGAGAGAGAGAGAGAGAGAGAGGGTACAGAGAGAGCAGAGAGCGATAGAGACAGCACCGTTAACTTTTAACACCTCACACACACACACACACACACAGCCCCTCGACTCTTCATCTCCGCGTCATGGTGGATTGGAGAAAGACAAGAAGCGAAATAAACCCCCTCCTCAGATAAAGGTCGTCGTTCAAGCTTTGGTCGGATATTTCAGCCTTGAATCATGGACGATGTGAGTATGTTTCCTCTCTGCTTTCATCTTCCTGCTTCTTCTTCTTCTTCTCCCTCGCCCTGTGTCTTCAGTAACACGAAAGCAAACGAAAACTTTTCGAGTCTAGTTTCCCTGCACTCCCCTCGAGCACAGCCTGTAAACAAAGCCTCAGTGTGTCCTCCCAAGTCTGAACCAACAGCTCGGCGTCAGAGAAGGGAACCAGCCTGCAGTGAGCTGCACATCAAGGCGGACATCTCTCTTCAGGAGAGACTCACAGGCGAGAGTCCAGCTCAGGGCCTAACAGCAGCTTTACCACAACAACAAACCTGGGCTTTTTCAAGTTCTGGACCGGTGAGGTGATCAGGACAGAGCTGGGAGTGGGCTGTAAGCGGCTGGATGTAGATAATGAAGACCTGGTGCATAAAGAGGCAGATAGAAGTTCTGAAGTTCTTGAGATGCTCTTGAACAGCCGTTCACTTGTTCAGAGCCTTTACCTCCACAGCCTTCTGTAACCGTGGCGACAGCTTGTTTACCTGCAGCACATAACAACATCAGCAGCACTAACAATAAGTTATCGCCATAGATTTCTTATTAATTCAGGAGCATTATGAGAGGAGCCCTTCCCTTTTCACCAAGAGCAGCCTCACTTCTGAAAATACAATGGAAATGTCAAACATTAGTAAATCAGTTATTAATATTAACGGGCGGCACGGTGGCTTGGTGGTTAGCACGTTCGCCTCCCAGCGCTGGGATCTTGGGTTCAAGTCCCATCTGGGTGGAGTTTCCATGTTCTCCCCGTGTTTGCATGGGTTTCCTCCCACAGTCCAAAAACATGGAGGGTAGGTGAATTGGCTTCTGTCTAATAACTGCCCTGGTGTGTGAGTGAATGTCTGTATGTGTGAGCCCAGATATGGATTGGCGCTCTGTCCTGGGTGAAATCCTAGTGCCCGATGCAGTCCTCCAGGTGGACGGTCGTTCCTGGTCGAGCGTTTGGCTGTGCGCGTTTGGCTGCCGCTTCTCGCCAGTGTGTGTGTGTGAATTGAGCGTTCTGAGCAGAGTAGATTGTAAAGCGTCCTTGGGTGTCTAGAAAGGCGCTATATAAGTGTAACGATAATAATAATAATAATATTGATTAATAACTGATACTAGGTGGTCCCAGAGGTTTGGATGGAGCCCTATCGCTCTAGAGAAAGCAGGTCCACTGTTTAGTCCAGTGCTAGGGGCTTTGTTTAACATCCCAGAGTGATTTTAAACTCATGTGCAGCTGCTCTAAAGTGTCCTGTTTGATGGTAATACTTTTCTGTGGAGATTATACAGTACAAACTTTGATGAACCTAATGTAGTGTGACCAGACGTCCTCTTTCACCCGGACATGTCCTCTTCTTTAGACTTTAAAAAAATGTCTGGGTGGAATTTCACAAACGTCTGGGATGTTGTTTTTCTAGAGCTTACATAGAACTTCCAGAAGTTTCGTTCACAAACTAGTCCCGCCCTCCCCTACTCCGATTGGTTCGCTTGAGTGAGAAGGGGGCGTGGTGAAGGAGCCTAAAATCTTCTGATTGGACGGTCTAACTGTAGAGCTACCGTTATTGGTCGATAACCTTCTCTGTAAACATTTAATTGGTCAGTCTGCACGTCAGTAGTCCTTGTTTACGTCAGGCAAAGCTCATGTACCCACCCTCATCTCTTCCCGTGTTTTGTGGAGCAAATAAAGGTGTAAAGGACCTAAAAGCACACATGGGTTCAGCTAAGAACACGACGACAGCGAGGGGCGAGAGCTCATCAACCACCCCCCCCTAGTATCTTATTAGATTGGGGGCAGCTGAGAAGCAGACTTGGGAATGGAAGGTCACTGGTTTGATCCCCACGACCGGCAGGAAATGGGGCGGGGCAGTCTGGGAATAGCACTTTCACCTCCCTCAAGATCCACGGCTGAGGTGGCCTTCAGCTCCTACAGGAGAGGTGTGTGAGCCACAGTGAGGCAGTGGAGGCGCTGAACCACCGCAACAAACTGAAACGAAACCTTTTATAAAAGGGATTAGGAACTAAATGTAATGGACATGGAAGTTTCACGTTGCATTTAATTAAGAGTTGTTCAATATTAAGTTGTGCAGCGAGAAATGAAGTGTTCTAAACTAGGAACTAAAAGATTAAAACGTGTGAAGCATTTTGGGAACAATGACGATGATGATGGAGTAAAAACAGTGGCAAATATTAGTATGTAATAATCTGATAGTGAATGGGTGTAGCGTATTTAACGTGTGTGGGTGATATCTTTACACTTTATGTTTGATTTTATGAGATTTCTCTGTTACTCTGAGGTGCACCCAGTGTGTACCGTCTTCATAGAAAAGCCTTGTAATCAGCCCTGGACTGTGGTGCGGTTCTCTGGACTGATGGAGCCCCATTCAACACCCTTGCGATGAGTTTGAGTGGTCTTTGTGATCCAGATCTAATCATTCATCAGCAGTACCTCACCTCACTAATGCTCTCAAGTTGGGCATGCAATCAGATTGTCACAGAAATGTTGGAACTCCTTGTGTGAAGCCTTCCTACTTAAAAGAGACTATGATCAGAACTGATTTAAATCACAAATCACAAGAATGTCTTGACGCACCTAGGGCCCACCTCTCTGTGTTAAAGCTCATTGATGATGTTCAGAAGGACCCTGTCCGAGCCAGGAGCTTCACACAGAACGTTCAGAAAAGACCTTACACACTGCAGCAGAGTTTTGAAGAGAAAGATTAAGGAAATGTAAAGTTTAAAAAGGGAAGTGGGCCTGTAGCAATGCTGTGGTCATTAATAGCTTAAGATACGGCCCACAGCAGCATGCGGTCAGTCACCAGGCCCAGAGAGGTGAAGATATACCAAAGTGGAGCTAAGCTTCTGTAGACACCCACTTTAACTGTAACACCTTTCGTTTCGGTAGCTGCGTTATATGGCCTCATAATGTATTTCATTTTTAATTAAGAATGAAATGCATCATGCAATTGAGAATGTTAGGGTTAAGGGCAAAAACGATGACATCACAACAGTTGTTAGTACAGTTTCATGATTTTATTAAACTACATTATAGCCCTGCTTTTTTATTGCAGACACTAGACTCAGTTACTAGGCCTCTCACCATAGCCATTTATTTTTACTCAATATATTGTCCCTGAAATATTTGCGTTAAACAAAACTTAACTTTTACTGTAAAACTGACAATTTTATTAAACTGACGGAAAAACCCGAGCTCTCTACGGAAATTCTCGAACACAGCCGTGACGTCACTGGTGGACAACAGCTGAACAACGCCGCGGTAAAACACCGTTACGACTGACTCTTATGACAGTATCTAGCTAAATAACCAACATTATTCATGACAATAGCCTAGCAATAAGCTACACTCAAATGTAGAGGTACCGTTATTCTTGTAAATGTGATCGAAGTCGAACTCGAATTCATCCGACACTATAAACCTCCGTAATGCAGCTACGTAGCCGAGTATAATCTGAGCCACCGAGTTTAGCGAGTCAAGCTAACGTTAACTAACACCAACTAAAACAGGCGAAGTGAGTGTCCTCACCCTGTTTACCTCCATGTTACAGAGGCTCTTGAACACCTTTCGTTGGTGTCCTTACATGCCCATATTGTTGGAAAAGCGCCAGTGAAATGAGCTACAGATAACTGAGTGAGCGGAGGGTCCTTCCCAAAGTGCCCGTTTAAAGTGGACAAATGTAGTCCATTTTCTGGATATTTTGGGATCTTTGGGCCATTTGTTCACAGATGTCCCACTGTACATTGAATGATTGCAGCCAAAAACAACACACCTTTTCCTCATTTTGCATTAAATTAAGTGCAGCTTCTAGAGTTGTTGTCCACCGTCTACGTCACAGGCAAGACGCCTATTAGAGTTTCCCAACACCGTTTGGGGGTGGGACCAACGGTCTTTTAAACCTTATTCCTTCAATTAGTAAGAAATAACATGTTTTCTGACTCTCAATAAACACAAGTTAGGAACTCAAACTCCACTGGATTTATTTGTTTGACACTTTCATAGAGCTGCTGCTTAGCCTTTAACTGTTTTTAAATAAATCTATATATCAGCACCAGCACAGAGACCAGAGAAAACCAAAGAACAGAACAGAACGAGTGGATAAAATGAAGGTGATGTTCATACTGAGGTCAGAATAAATAATTGAGGTAATGTCTCAAGCTTAAAAAAAAGCAAGATACATTCCTTTGGAGGCAGGACCAAATTTGTAAACGGCAAAAAGTATAGGAACGTTGTATATATTTCAAATTCTAAACAGAAATCATTTATCTTTTCTATAACAAAGGGATTCACATTCTGACGGTTGGGATCTTTGTTTGGAGTGTTGTACAGCTGCCAGTGTTCAGAAACATCCCCAGCTCGCTTCTCTCCATGTTGGATTAGAAAAGAGATGGCAGTCTCCGTGCTGATTGGCCTGTGGTGGAT
Source organism: Hoplias malabaricus (assembly GCF_029633855.1). Taxonomy (NCBI): domain Eukaryota; kingdom Metazoa; phylum Chordata; class Actinopteri; order Characiformes; family Erythrinidae; genus Hoplias; species Hoplias malabaricus. Next base: position 186,507 of record NC_089815.1, on the reverse strand, counting down.
GATGTATGGCACTCTTTCATAACGTTCATGATATTTCAAGCTATTAGTTTCATGTTTAAAAGCATGAGCGTGTTGTGTGGTCTGGAGGCTAGGTCCCTGCACTTTAGTCGAGATACGCACTGCTCCGTAGAGCACTGTATAAATAGTGCATTTCAGAGAATTTAAAAATGTGTCCTGTGAACACCCCCTTACACTGATTCCAACCGTCACTGAGTTCCTACTTTAGCACACAGTGAAAAACAGACATTGGAAACAATAGGTAGCTCAACCTGCATTAGATAACACTTGATATGCAGCTCCTTTGGGGACGTCCTAATATTGTGACACACAGACAGGGCATTTGTAGCAGCATATTTAAAAACTGACATTAAAAATTCAGTAAACATATATTTAACCTATTATTAGGTGCACAAACCTTTAAAGCTTTATCTGTGTAATGTACAATTGTAATCCAAACTTCAAACATCTCCCACGTTTTAGGTTGTTTTTTGTTGTAGTTTTATTTCTAGTGCTGCACAACAGTCACCGTGAAAATGACAAAAGAGTGGGAGTTTGAACTTTGTATTAGAACGAAGGTTGTTGGTTCGAGCCCCAGAGCCTGGAGCTAATGACTGAAGTGCCCTTGAGCAAGGTGTGTACCCTATTGAACTAGAGGTTTGAGGGTATGTTCCAGTCCCAGCGCTTGGCCCAAACCTGCAGCTGCTTTGTGCATAGTCTGTAAGTTCACACACTGTCTCACTTTTTCTCACCTTAAAGACTCTCACTGTTATATCAAGTGGCAACTGTGTTATTTCCTCAATTGTCGTACGAGCAATGGCTCGGCACACGCCGCCTCATTCATTCAGGTTTATGCGAGGGCAGCCTGTCTTTAAAAAGCAGCGTAAAATGGTCAGTTCACGCTCTGCCATTGTTTGTGCAAGTGTCCCTTGATTCCTGTTAAATCTTGAACAGAACTATTTCATTTCCTCTTTTTACTGCTCTACGAGCTGCATTTTGTTCCTCGGACAGCAACGCAGCACATCCCTATCAGCAAACTCAGTTTTGGAATCTGTTTCTAATAATATAACATATTTTGTGTACTGGAATATTTATAAAATAGTTTTTGATACATTTGCAGCTGAAAATGTGGTTACTGTACCTTTAAGACCACTATAAATAACTTACCTCTACTGTGATTGGCTGGCATAGGTTGTTTTTACACTCACTCCCATTCTCTTACATCCACTGACTGCACAGAAGCACGTTGTACTTCTACAATTACAGACTGTAATCTATCTGTTGCTCTGCATACTTTGTTACCTTCATTTCACCCTGTTTTTCAATGCTCAGGTGTGATGTGGTGGTGGATCATTCTCAGCGCTGCAGTGACACTGACGTGGTGGTGGTGTGTTAGTGTGTGTTGTGCTGGTGTAGAGTGGATCAGACACAGCAGTGCTGCTGGAGTTTTTAAACCCTGTGTCCACTCTCTGTCCACTCTGTGAGACACTCCTCCCTCGTTGGTCCACCTTGTAGATGTAGAGTCAGAGACAGTAGCTCATCTGTCGCTGCACAGTGTGCACACACTGACACAATGTCATGGGTTTTTTAATCCCATCTGACAGTGGATGGTCCTGGAAGGCATTTTAAGCTCATGTTGCACAGCTGTGAGTCCAGTAAGAAACCTGTTTTCTCCAGCTACAGTGAGCAGCTTATAGGAGGAAGAAGGCTGGAGGAGGATAGATTCATCCCAGATGCAGCACATTCAGATCACTGCCTAAAGCTCTTATATGGAACATGTGTTGTTTAGGTGTGCCTCACTGAAACATTCCCTCCATTCCTCGAACAGCAAAGTTACAAGGGTTTGGCTCTCGACTCTCACAGAGGAGCGAGCAGAGAGCAGGAATTACACTCTTCTTAATGGCTTCAGTATCTCTGTGGAAACAGCATTTTGTTTGAAGGTGTGATTCTCTTTAAAACACACACTAGTGTTCAACGTTCTGGACTAGCCTGACATTTCCTACCTGGTACACGGTATAATAATTGAATAATACATTAGAGTGTATCACTCTTTATAATAGAATATTAAATGACACAGATACACTGTGAGGTTTTGTTCATATTTAGAGTTAGAGTACCTCATTCAGTGTCCAACACCATGCTGACATCTCTCTGTGACCTTAATTCAAATGTGGTTTTGAGTGTGTTGAGCAAAGTTCTTTTGATGTGTTCACAGAGAACATCTGGGTGTTTCCAGCTTTAGTTTTGCAGCTTCAGTGTGAAGATAAAGAATCTAAACACTATGCTATCTGCTGTTCAGCTACGTCTGAGTCAGGTTCAGAATGCTGTAAAACTGATTACATGCCGAACTAGAGCTGGAATCAATAAACTGGCTGCAGATTTTTTAAAAAGCATGTTTTAATAATAATAATAATAAACCACTTTATGACACATACTACCATTGCGTTAGTTTACTTTTGGAAGTTTACTTAAAACCAGAGGTGGGTAGAGTAGTCAATAATTGGACTCAAGTAAGAGTATTGTTACTTTAGAAAAATATGGCTCAAGTAAAAGTAAAAAGGAGTCTTGATTAAGAGTAAAAAAAAGGAAACCCACACAGACACAGGGAGACCACACCACACTCCTCACAGACAGTCACCCGGAGGAAACCCACACAGACACAGAGAGAACACACCACACTCCTCACAGACAGTCACTCGGAGGAAACCCACACAGACACAGGGAGAACACACCACACTCCTCACAGACAGTCACCCTGAGGAAACCCACACAGACACAGGGAGAACACACCACACTCCTCACAGACAGTCACCCGGAGGAAACCCACACAGACACAGGGAGAACACACCACACTCCTCACAGACAGACACCCGGAGGAAACCCACACAGACACAGAGAGAACACACCACACTCCTCACAGTGTGTGTGTTTGCATGTTCACTCCATAAAGTGACTATTCAGCTTTAACAGCAGCTGGCTCTCAAGTTCTGTTTGATTGGTGAAACAGAGGCAATCGTCACTAGTGGCTACATTTGATTGGTGAGACGCATTCATGTGACAGAACCTCTGTTGGCAGTCTCGACAAAACAAAACAGGACAAAGATTGCATAGTGCATTGGACGGATAGATAAAAATAAGTAGCGAGCAGAATGTAACTCAATAAAAAGTATGGCTTCTTCACAAATATACTCAAGTAAAAGTGAAAAGTATTCTGCATTAAAAGTACCCTTATAAGTACAATTTATCCAAAAAGTTACTACCCACCTCTGCTAAAATTTGGGAAATAAATGACATATAGCCTACTAATGTTCTGTTAATTTTGGAAATCTGAAACATGGGACAAAACCAACCGTTCGAATTTCAAATCAAATCAAAATGTATTTATATAGCACTTCATACAACAGATATTGGCGCAATGCAGCGTTACAGAATTGGTATCAGAACAGATAACAGTGGGAATCAGAGAGCCCCATGTGAGCAGGCTGATTGCGACAGTGGCAGGCAAATCTCTCTCGAGGCTCAAGGAAGAACCCTTAGGAGATACTAGGTACCTCTGATCAAACTACTGTTAGAAATGATCAGTATCTCCAGTAAAGTCTGCCATTATTATGTTGCAGTGTAGCAATATTAGAGCACTGATGTAAGAGTATTTCACTCCTGTTATTGCTTAATCACAAACCCCACATCTGAGTATGTCCAATCACAGTGGCAGGACAGCTTTTGTTTGGGAAACATGGGGTTAAACCACGTAAAACAGACACGACGAGGGCAGAGAAATAAGAGAACCGAGTGACAACAACAGAAAGTGGAGATATGACAGAAACCAGTGACATTGACAAAAGCGAGAGTGGAGAATTGAAGCCAAGTGGATTTTATTGTCATTTCAATCATGTATAATATATGATAATGATAATGCAACAGAAATGTAAACGTAGTACACTAACCCTAGCACAGTAAGTGAAGGGAATGAAAACTGCAGAAAGGAAAGTGGAAAAATAACACAACAAGTTAAAAACCGAGAGCAGAGAAATAAGAGAAGTGAGCAAACACAAAACGAGAGTAGTTTTCTGCAGTGGGGGACGTTGTTGAACTCTGAACTCTGTGCTCTTTATCGTTTAACGGAACATGTGCTGAAAGCATTTGGACTGAACAGAGCTGTTTAGACAGAGAATGCAGCTGTGGTGTTTGATCTCTGTGGTATTTTGCCTAAAGCAGGCGAACCAGATCGTTACACCTCTGTGAAGAACTTACTTTACTTCCGAGTCTACTTTCACACTAGTTCCACACTCGCACACTTGACCTTGGTGTTAATAACTGTGGTGTGCTCTCATATCTGCGCATCACTGATGATGTTGTGAATTCTTTCTTATAGCACTACATCCTGTTTGATTAACCCATGCTGAGTGTGTCAGATACACTCCCCCTCAACATAAACACTGCTCTTCGTTCTCATACACTCTCCTCGTCTTCCTCGTGATTCCTGTAGGAGTTTTGTATAGAGCTCGGGGCCAGATGCTGCAGTGTGGAACCAGCTGAAGGCCTTTTACACTGTATAGATTTTTCCACCACGCCCGAACTCGCTGGCAGCCGGTGTGTGTTTGCGATGCAGCAGCGTTGCAGTGCTCTTCCATTTCCCTTTCCATTGCTGTAGTTCTGTGTGAAAGTTTCTCGACCACTGGTGATTTTAGAAGTGAAAATAAATACACACTACTCAGACTTTCAGTATAATTCACAAATAAATAATAATATTCACCACTGAGGAACCGAATAAAAATACTTTACACACGTGACCTGTGCAAAAGTAATGGTGTTCTGCTTTATTTTTCTAACCACTACCAAATGAGCTCCCTGCAGAGGATGTGATTACTTTTTCCAAATGACAAAACTCAACATGTCATTTGACCAGGGGACGAACAGATTCTGATTGCAGCCGTGTGTGGAAAACAAAAGAGAGCCACTCTAACGTTCCATCCACCCCCAGCTTCTCTCTCCTTGACGTGGTCACCAGAGCTGCAGTGTCATGGTGCAAGAGAGAGGACGTTTCCTGGACAGAGGCATTGTGGGACGACCAGCGGTGCCCGCCTCTCGTGGCACGGTGCTGCTCCTATTATTCGAAGCACCGCCTGGCTTTCCAAAGACCAAGTGAAAGTGGAAAAACAGCTCCCGTGACCCTTTATAGACACATCCTGAGGAATTTCCTTTCAGACTCTCTCTGAAAACCGTCTCGACTTAACGCAGCGGTATTGTTAGATGGTGTGAGAGAGGATAGACTGGGAGACAAATAAATAAATAGAGGGATATTGGCTTTATTAGCATTTGTGTTCATGGTTTTGGTGCTGGAACTAAATAGGAAAATAAAGTCAGTCAGAGAGGTTTGATAGAAAAAAAGGAAGCAGACGTATGAAGAGTTTATTGTCACTAAAAGCTCCACAGATTGGTTAACACTATTACCACAGAGTGTTTTTATTAATCCAGCATCTTTACAACACATAACCATCTCCATTTAGCATCACTGGCTGATGTATTAACCACTCAGGAACTTCATGACAGCATGGATGTGGGACAGAACAGTTCACAAGTTAAAGAAGGAGGAAATGAGTCAAGTTGCATGGTTTTCACTGTGTTTCAGAGCTCTGTTTCACTCTAGTGTAATATGTAAAGGAGTTTACATATTATTTCCTGTTACATTGCTTTAATATCTGTGTTTAGAAGTGTGTAGGAATATGGAGGAAGCTCCATCTGTGATAAAAGAGATAAGCAAAGTCTAATCATACAAACTTTGGTTTATATTTGTCATCTCTTCCCAGAATTCTGTCCGTAAGTGTTTGTGTGACTCATTTTTTTATGCTTATATCAGCACAACAAGCATAACCCACTGTGTCCTCCTACAGTAAATGCCCACTCAGGGAACAGGCATGGGCCCAAGCCAACGTCCTGTTCTTTGATTTTGATTCTCTTCCCGTCTCTTGACAGGAGGTTAAGGAAGATCCAGCCAAGCCCACAAGGGTGAGGTCCACAGACAAGGCCGGCTGGCTGAAGAAGTCCACGGGGAAGTTCCTGGGCAGTTATAAGGAGCGCTACATCCAGCTGGACAGGACAGAAATTGCAGTTTACGAGAATGAGGTAATGAGACGATATCTGATAATGCACACGCCATTAAATCACGGCATAAATCACGACGTTTGGTTGAGTGTAATGGAGAACACTGCTGTCCTCTACTCAGTAAACTAGGGTTTGATTCCCAGCTCAGGCAGGAACATAGCTGGGCAGGATTCTGAAGGATCCATTCCTGAAAAAATATATTAGAGCTAGAGATACGTTTTCTATACCGGCACTTACTTCAAAACTGAAAGTGATACTGAGTATTGTCTGATACTTATCCTTATATGACTTCTATAAATACAGCTAAGCTTCACCACGTCTTACAGTGGAAGGATGGACAGAAAGACATGGAGGACGTGTTTAGAAGTGAGAGTGGACTTCAGTTCTCTCTCAAAGGGAACATATTGCTGCGCTGTTTATGTGATTAGAATAGCATTAAACATAAAGGAAAAACAAAACACACACAAAAAAAGGCCACTAGGGGCAGTAAGCACAAACACACCCTGACTGGCCTTTCTCAAAGTCACAGCAGTGGAGAAGAACACTATTTTGTCCGGTTCAGAGAATTGAATCAGCAAACTCCTGGTCTCAAGCCTAATTCTCTGACCATTAGACCACGGAGATTTGTTCAAAGACACGGTTGCACGGTTGTTAGGAGTCCCCATTTCTCTTTAAGTCTGAATTGTTTGACTCCCTTGCCTTCTTTGTGCTAGTGGACTGTATTAGATCAAATTAGACCTTCTCAGGAGTATCCTGAAACCCTCCAGTTTGACGGAAACTAAAATGAATCATGGATGTTTTCTGGGTTCTGTACAGTACTCTATCCCTAACATTGGATATTAACTTAGTAACTAAGTATAATTATTCGCAGCAGGCTTTGTTTGGACGTGAATCTGAGTTTCCTGTGTTCCCTCAGGAATTGAAGAACTGCGTAGAGCGAATAGACCTGGAAAATTTTGACAAATGCCATGAGCTACGCAGTCCTTTCAAGAAGAAAACAAGGCTGATACTGATAGGATCACCGAAGAGTGGGAGTAAGGTAAGTCTTGACACCGCGTTTATCAGCGTGACGCTGCGATGCTCGGCCCAGCGGACCACTCTGCTCTTTCCTTGTCTGTGGTATAAAGAGGCTCTCATCAATTAACAATGCGATACATAGCGAGGTCAGCCTGGCTTTGGGTGACGTCATCCGGTCAATATGGCATGCGGGAAAAGCACAGTGGGCCTTTGTCTGGAGAGTTGTGAATCAGACACATATCTGCCCAGAGTGCTGACCCGTAACGGAGTCTGCGCTGCTTTATCTTCCTGTGACATTTCGTAGTAAAAGTAAGAGTGAACTTTTGGGAAAATACAGAGTCTGCATTAACACATGCAAAAGACCAGATCTGATTAGTCATGTGTTGTTACGAGAGTTTGTGTGAATTCCATAAAGGGGGCATATTATGAAAAAAGCATGTTTTCAGGGCGTGTGCACAATAATTTAGGAATCCCACGCACTGAATTAAGACCACCCAGTCAGTTTTAAGTGGGCTGCATCAGTCAGAAAACGAGATAAAACCAGCCGTTCTGAATCTGCTCCGCTTCTGATGTCAAATGTAGACTTCAGAATTGCCCCTTCGCCTCATCTGTGTGTGTCCAATCACAGCATTTATGTGAGAGCACAAAGATGAGGCTAAACACAGCAAAACAAAACAATAAAGTGCTGAGAAATAAGAGCACTGAGTAAAAACGGAGAAAACGAAAACAGAGAAGAAAGAGAACAGAGTGAAAACGGCTAAAAACCAGAGCTTCTGCTCCTCGCTCCTCACTGCTGTGCGCTCGGGGTCGGGGTGAACAGCGAGCGGCTCATTATCATTTAAAGGAACAGGTGCTGAAAGCGGACGTTCTGAACAGGGCTGTTTACACAGGGGGAGAACACTGCTGTGTGGTTTGGTCCTTGTGTTGATTTGACCGAAGGAGCTTACAGAACTGTAAAATGTCTTCTTAAGAATTGAACACTGTCTTGTCTGTGCTAAAAACTGGTATCACAATGTTTATGTCAATGTTATGTCTGGTTGTGCCCTGAGAGGATCCTTGAGTGTAGTTGTGTTTGTTATTGTTTATTAATATTTTAGTTAAGGTTCATGTGCCAAAATAAAAGCAGAAACATCCGGTCCCTATCACAGTTGTAATTTCATCCAGCTATCAGGACACTGTTAGTATTTCTAAAAGCGAGGGGAAGCTATCGTTCTGTGACTGTGCACATACCTGTGGTACATGAGGATGGCCACAAACCATCGCTGCTTGCTTTCAGTTTTGTGATGGATGCTCATCACAAGGTTAAGTCCAATGTTTAGGTTTAGGTCTAATGTAGGAAGCCCAGTGTGTCCCGGTCACACTTTACTCATTGGGTTTGGTGTTGACTTGTTTATTTACTGAACACATTGCTTTAATGTGCTGTACATGTGATAGAACAAACATGAATACAGTTTCTGGTCCTAGATTTAGTTCTTTTTGAATGTATTAACAGGAACTAACGTTATTCCAATTGAATTTACTGGAACGGCCTTGTTTACTTGTTTATTTACTGTCAGTCACGTATCAGGCAGTGTATAAATCAAATGCAAGGGATAAAAATCTTGGTGTAACAGGCAGCTGTGTGTGACAAGTGTCTGATCAGATCTGATAACAGACTGGAAACCCCTGTAATAAATTTCCCACCGCTACATCATTTATAATGTTTAATTTTTCCACCTTCACATCATATTTTCTTTATAGTTTTTTTTATAATTTATTTTGTGTATTACATTCTTTATATGCTTATTTTTTATTATTATTAGTAAATGTTTTGGTATATATATATAACAGGAAGCACACACCTCTTTTATTCAGTGATAGGAAACAGCAGCACATAGAAAGTGCTGATTCTACCTGCTTCTCAGTCTGACCCTCGTCAGTGTGGACAGGCACATGGTGTAAATCCTCAGAGGGCAGATTTAGACGAGTGCCAGTGACCATTGGCAAATCCTCAGAATGGATTCTCATGTAGATGCACTATTTTTTATTTGTTTGGATGACCCCTAACTGCACCTTCCCTGATTTTCCTGTTTGCAGTGTTTATCAGTGCAGTAATTTCATTAGCTTTTATCTATTTTACCCACAGTATCCCTTAAACATTCAGGTTATACTTGTCTGATCCTCTCGGATCCGCGTGCCGTGTGCTGAAGTCGAAAATTCCAAGCGTTACATATTCAGCAGGGATGCCTGAGTGGTGAAATATGCAGTATTACTAACAGATGATGCGAGCGAAGCACTGGCGAGCTCACAAGACTTCAGCAGATGTAAAAATCCTGTGTGTGTGTGTGTGTGTGTGTGTATGTGTATAAAGAGCAGCCAGACCCTGCCTGTCACTTTTTCCTCTCTCCTGAATACAGCGAGCAGCCAGCTGTGAGTCAGAGCACACGGCCTGTGGCTTTTACCCTCAAACTTCACATGATGTAGCTGTGGAAAAAGAGCTTTTCAGCCTAATGACCTCAGAACTGACCTGTGTCACACTTTAACAGTTACAGAGCTTGTACCATCAGGACACTCCAGCTGAGGAATGCCTTATCAGTGATAGAGACTCTGCTGTTCCAACAAGGAGTTCTCCCCCTTCACTTTACTGTTCTCGGAAGAATTTATAATTTTGTGTTTCAGAGAATCCCCTCGGTTTCCCCTTATGACACAAATGCGATTGTTAAAGTCTCTGTTAGTCTATAGACACATTAGCTGAGGCCTTGCGCATTATAAACATTACAGTTTTAAAGTCTAGTTGCAGATATGGTGATCCTCAACTGGTCTAAATCCGTGTAATTCTTTATTATATACATATTATTGTAATCCTGTATAATCCAATACCTGGTTTTAATTCCACAATCAGGGTCCATGTAATTCTCCTTACGCCGTACTCACAGAGATCAAATTAATTACTCTCTGACATTAAATTGTAACCTTGGTTTGTTCTGAAAAAGAAACAGTGGAAAATAAACGCCTTCGGAGACACGCTGAGTGCAGCAAGAACCCGGATATATATCACTCATTATTTAAATGTCACACAGCAGAACAATGGCTTGTGTAAATACACTGACAAACCATTGAGGAAAAGAAAACAGTCCTTTTGGGAATTCCAATGTTAGAGTGAAGCTTAGACTAAATACATTCTTCATCTGATGGTCTTGGCCTATGGTTATCGTTCTTGGCGAGGATCCAGATGTGTTCCTCTGCGGTTTGGAAGAGCGCTGTACAGGATACACACCACTGACACTTGTTTCAACATCATTGCTCCTTATTGCTCCATCTACAGCAGCCCATTTAAGCTCCTGTTAAGCAAGTGAAACTTTGTAGTGTTTGCCACGAAAAAAGCCCGTAGATCAATATTTAATCTTTTCCAGCATCAAAGCACTTGACTGTTAAGATATGATTAAGACTTGTGTTCAGAGTGTAAAAATACACAGATGTTGAGTGATGCATCAATGCTAAGGACAGAGGAACTATGCTGAAACTGAAAGAATTGGAACTGAGACTAAAAGTTACTCAAAAGTGGAAGTAAGGCACCACAAATGTACTTCACTGCGAGTTGCAAATGTTAAATATTTAATATGAAAGCATTTTGAAAAGGGGCAGATACAGAGCACATTCTGTGCATTAAAGGGAATTATTTAATTGATTTAACTATAACTTTATTTAACCTGTTTGTTTTTAGGTCGGTGATGTCAAATTTCAAGCTCAAAATCAGGAGGAGAAAGATGCCTGGATCAAGGCACTCAGTGATGGCATTAACCGAGCAAAGAATAAAATCTTTGATGAGGTATCCACCGTTTATTAACTTATATTTATAATAAAGAAAAGCTTTTTAAATATATATATAAAAAACATTTTCGATGGAAAGAATTAAAACAGAGTGGCATTCAACATTTACATCTTTAAAGAATGTCTTGTTTTTGAAGGCTTTGATATAGCTGATGACATCTTATTTTCAGTTCCAAATAAATATATAAGAAATAGTGTTGTTTTATCTACAGGGTGTGGTCCATTTATATGGATACACCTTAATAAAACGGGAACGGTTGGTGATATTAACTTCCTGTCTGTAGCACATTAGTATATGGGGGGGGGGACTTTTCAAGATGGTTGATGACCATGGTGGCCATTTTGAAGTCAGCCATTTTGATCCAACTTTTGTTTTTTCAATGGGAAGAGGGTCATGTGACACATCAAACGTATTGGAAATTTCACAAGAAAAACAATGGTGTGCTTGGTTTTAATGTAACTTTATTCTTTCATGAGTTATTTACAAGTTTCAGACCACTTATAAAATGTGTTCAAAGTGCTGCCCATTGTGTTGGATGGTCAATGCAACCCTCTTCTCCCACTCTTCACACACTGATAGCAACACCACAGGAATGCTAGCACAGGCTTCCAGTATCCGTAGTTTCAGGTACCCCCTCCCATATACTAATGTGCCACAAAGAGGAAGTTAATATCACCAACCATTCCCATTTTATTAAGGTGTATTCACATTAATAATATACAGACCCACCTTGTATATATATATATTTATATATATATATATATATATATATATATATATATATATATATATATTAAACCTAATGCTGAAAATTTATATTAAACCTCAGTGAGCATGGTGCTTGTATAAAATAATATATAATCATAGTAAATACAAACAAATAATAGTATAAAACAAGTAATGGTTTTATTCTAATGTTGGGCATTATTTGTTGTTTGTTTGTTAAATAGCTTTTTAAATCTCTGGTGCCTAAAACTTTTGCACAGTACTGTATATATATTAAAGCTCATCATTGTCTTTTTCTACCACAGGTAAAAGTAGATGAAGGGTTATCTTTGGAGCATGTAACACGTTCTCGCCCGAAAGGAAACCGTGGTAGGAGGCCACCCACCAGAATACACATGAAAGAGGTATGCTAAGATGATGTTCACAACAGGACCATAACACCTTTTATATCAGATTAACATTCCTCGCCTAAGAATTACTTGATTGGATCTTGAGAGTTAATGTATGAATTCCTCCATCAGGCTGCAAACGTGTCATCAGATGGAATCCTCAGAATGGACCTCGATGCCGTAGACAGGACTCCTAATGGCACACACTTTGTCAGTACTGAAGGAAGTGAAACTGCAAAGTCTCAAGAGACTCCGTCCAAATCCATGAATGACATTCCAGAAGAAGCTGCCAGTGAAGGATCTCCGTCTCAGAAGAAAACTCTGAAACCACCTATGCCGCCATCAAAGGAGAACAAACCCAGTGAAAGCCAGGAGAGTGAGGCTCCACAAAAGAAGGTTCTTAAGCCACCAATGCCACCATCGAAGGATAAAAAGCCTTCTGAAATTATAGAAGAGGAGCCAGGTGAGGTGATGCAGGAGAAGAAGGTCCTGAAGCCTCCAATGCCTCCTTCAAAGGATGCCAAACCAACAATATCTGTCAATGGAGATGGCACTCAAGAGAATGCCTCAGATGGTGGTGGCGAGTGTGGAGAAGCCCCTACTGCAAACGAGACAAGTCCAACTCCAGAAGAGTCTGATGAAGCAGACGATGCAGAGTCTTGTGAACCTACCCCTCTTGTCACCACCAATTCCACCAATCCTCCGATTCCACCATCGAAAGACAAAAAACCCACCAAGGAACTTACTGAAAAAGAAGGTCTTTCAGAAGGTGATGACAAAGGTCTTCCAGAAATTGACAACAAAGAGGATAAAGAGTGTGAAGTTGGTGAGAAAGATGGTGAGGATGTAAAGGCTATCAATCCTGATTCTGAGAAGACAGACGAAGATGAAGGTGGGCTTAAGATAGAAGATAAAGCATTCACTCTCTCCAATAATGCCCCCAAGTCCCAGGGAGTGAGCTGGGATTCACCTAGTACAGATGATAACCTGGTTAAGGAAGATGCTACCAAACCTGCTGTCTTGGACACCACTCAGAGTGTGGAAGACAAAAGTTCTGAACTGGTAAAATCTACCAGTGAAGTCAAATCAACTCCAAATTCAACTCCAGAAATTGTTAAAAAGGGACCTCCAGCACCACCCAAAAAGAAGCCTATGAAACCACCCATTAAAAGTGCAGACACCGCTCTAGAGAGTGGCCCTGTGGTCAGCTCACTTCCTAATACTGTCACCAACCCAGTTTCAGAAAAAGAGGCTGTTCCTCAGAATGATATGAAACCAGACACTCAGGAAACCAAAGATGAGCGCAAGGTATTTGTCTTGTCAATCAGTAGTCCAGGAGCAGGTGAAGAGTTGGATAACATCTCTGGGGCTGAAGTGGAAGTGGAAGAAAAGTCTATAGACAGTGGTCAGCTCTCTGCTGAGGATTCTGAAAATGGTGACCAAGTAACGTCATCCACAGATAAGCTGGAAGGAAGCCTCCAGGGTCTGGATGGTGAGACCAGTGAGGAGGACTTAGAGTCTTCTGACAGCAAGACTCCTCCAAGTGTGGACAAGCCATCCCCAGAAATCTTACCCCTGACATCTAAAACCACTGTAGAGAACTCTTCCGCCAACCCTCCACAAACCACATGCCCCACCACCGAACTTTCCGGTTCAGCATCAGTGCCCTCCTCCAAATCTAAGTCTGCATCTACGGGAAACCTTGTCGACTTGCAGGCCACACCACAGGGAAGTGACATGAACAACTTACAAAGTCAAGTATCCGTAGAGCTTGAAGAAACTGTAAAGCTGCTGGGAGAAATAGGACCATGCAGTGAAGGGGGAAGTAACCCAGAGGATCTGCTGGCCACTGCAATGGAGAAGCTCAGGAAAGCTGACCAGTTTTTGAAAGAAGCTGCGGGTTATAAAGAGCTTCAGAACAAGAGCAATAGAACAAGCTGGTGAATGCAAAATGCAGGTTTGGCAAAAGATACTTGTAAGATGCTTAGTTTGTTTTGCCCTTTTTTATTTTTGCAAATATTCAAGTGCAATTATATCCCTCATTACTTTTTATTTAACTGCCCCATGACTGTCTCTTGCAAAGCCTCACATCCAGAAATAATGGATTACAGCGTGCCTTCATCTGAGCCTATGTTTTAGATGCTGTAAGGACTAAATTGAGGAAGCGTCATTGTGAGAATCTGTGGTGTGCTAACACAGCTCTAGCCCCCTGGACACAGAGGAATTCTGAAAGTCACACATTTGAAAGAGAAACTCCATCCTGGAGGTGGTGTATGAACAGACTTTGTTCAGTTGCTAGAGCAACAGTTTGCAATGCTCAACAAATTGGTTCATATCCTTCCTCTGGTGAGTTGATGTTTCTCAAGATTGCATGTCCAGGTTCGACAGGGTTCGAGGTATCAGTTTGCTTAAGGGCAATGCCTTTCCCTGTTCCTCCAGGTTAGAGTTTCATTTGCCAGAGTAATCCCTTTCAAGATTTTGAGTCTCAGAGTTTCTCTTACCAAGGGAGCTCTAGCTGTTCCCACTTGTTGTTCCCTTGTGGCTAATATGTTGTACTTTAAGACACTGACTGTGGAAACAGAAAAAAAACTTAGCCACACCGCCTTCATCACTGTTTAATTTTAGATTATTGAAGTAAGTACAGAGGTAAATCTTATTTTTATAGCACATTTAAAACCAAGGTGCTTTATACGAAGGAACACAACTCCTTTGGTCACCACTTCCTCAACACAAACAGACATACATTAAAACGGGCATCCATCTGTTTTATAGCTGAAAAGCCAAGCGATAGAAATAAGTTTTGGGCTTGGATTTAAAAACGGTTAGAGATAAAAACAGTTAGAGAAATCTAATGTGACTTGAAGGATGCGCTTTGGGATGCCTTCTGCTTTGTACATACTTCACGTCAGTTTGACAGAGCTGAGCTCCAATATGAGACCCAAACCTTGATGTGAATGAACTGAAATGGAAATTTCTGTTAGGCCTCAAGCTTCAGAAACCAGCTGTTATGGTGTTGCACATATGTTTTTACTGTGTTACTTGAACTGTAGTCCTATGCAGAGATACTACCCAGTTATCTTGCTAATGGATCCACCTTAAAGGGGGCGGTTTTTAAAAAATCCTGCATTGATCAATCAAAAATTACTATTTAAGTAATGCCACACACATCTCTGGATTTTTTGTATGTGGAACATTGTTGATCATAATTAAAATAAATGTTTTCCTTAGAGGTTTGCCTTATAGTACCCTCTCAACCTTTGATAAATTTGAAGAAGTTTTAGAACAAACATCTTCTTAAATATATTACAGAAACAACTCAGGCATCTGACATACATTTCAGAAGCGTTAAATGCTCTGGAAGTCTGGTTTCTATGCCCTACACTTCACAAGTTTCTCTAGAATGGAATATTTAGTATAAAGATTTTAATATCAACCTTCTCTGATTGATGTACCTCTAGATTAATATTGATATTTTCAAAAGTTAAATTTCCTTTTAATGCAAAGTGTTGCACATGCTGAAGCAATAGCAAAGCCACTCTAAAAAAAGCCTCAGACCTTCCAGCTGAAAATATATCATTTATCCATGCGGCCTTGTTTACAGGCGCGTATGAATAGTACACAGCAACTAACAGCTTCCTGTTTGATTGACCATGCAGATCACTGTTATGCCTTTTACACTCTGGATGGAGAGGCACGTCATATTTTTATGAGCTGTAAATACATTTTTTTAATTTCTACTGTTATTTACATGTGTATTAATGCCTCTGTTAATTCGCTTTGTGGTTTTCGTGTGGTTAAAGTATAAGTCATGCTAGGCTAAGCCTCCTTCCTGTGTAATCTCCAACAACCTAACATTGTTTTATAGTTTGAACAAATATCCACCAATTAATCCGATTAATATGATGTACATTCATTTAAATATGTTGATATTTTTAAAGAAAACATACCATCGTAATAAACAAAAGCAGAAGTTTGTTTGCCCTTGGACGAAAGATTATTTGCACATTTAAATCTAGAGTTAGAGCTTGGGTTAGAAGCTACACAAAAGATTCCATTTCCTGGGTTTTCCTGTATGTTTAACTTGCCAATAAAATAAACTGGTGCACTAAAAATAGCATAATGAATTTTGTTACTTTTGAAGCATGTGTTCAGAGACTTTCTACAACATGTCATTTGAAACACGGTCTCACACCTATTCGTGATATAGTAACATATACAGGGGACTGCAGTTCGTGACATAGTCGCATATTTTCCACATTTTATGCGACAGTACCACGATCATAAGTGAATGGGTAATTACCATAGAAACACTATGTGACAGTGACAGGAAAACTCCTCCTCATTACAGTCATCACTCATAACACAGAAAAAGGCATAATGCGAATCACAGATCATAGGTTCTTATTCCAACAAAGGCATAAAGTATTTTATTATAATATTTCTCCTGAGCAATGTTTATTATTGGTGTCCTACTAACGTTATTTTGACTCATTTTCAAAAGGTTAACACTGAAAAGGACATTTCTCTAGACGTTATTTACTTCGATATTTTAGCGAATAATGACTTAGTAACGTTATATTTTCCGTAAATAAAAATAAGACCGTGGTATTAACGGATGGTAATGACGTCTTAATGAGGAGGAGTTGTCGTGTTACTGTCGTATAACACGGCGCACGGATATGACGGTTTCTATGGTAACTACCCATTCACTCATGATTGTGATATTGTCGCATAAAACGTCAAAAATATGCGACTATGTCACGAACTGCAGTCTCCTATAAATGTGACTGTATCAGGAGTGAGTGTGAGACCGGGTTGCATTTGACCAGGTTTTGTGTATGACTCTCCACAGTAAATGGCCCCAAGCGCTGTGTTTAATATAAGTGTGGCCTCTCCGAAATTAGCACCTGTAATATTTATAAGTCCCTTTCCGCTTTTGTATCGTATGATCTTTTTTTTTTAGCTCATACATTTTGGTTTTTAATTAAGGTTTCACTTGGTTCATTATCATGTCTTAATATATATTATATATTTGTAAATAGCATTTCAACCAATGAATTGCTTAATATTTAAGTTATTAATAATTCTGACATTCTAGTCCATTCGCTGTTTCCTCGTGTCAAATTCACACCAAGACCCCGTTGTACTGAACTGGTAAAAAGATGTTTACTGTTAGAACTGTGCAGAGATCAATGATTTTATCCTGTAATATATGGTTTGATCGCATTTACTAACTGGACTAATGTTTTCTAAATTCCTACTGAATATGTGGCAAAAAGAAATAATACATTGCTTGCTAAACATGTAATTAATAAATAAAAATGTCTTCCATACTCTGGTTATGAGAATGATTTAATGCTGTGGTTACAGTTTGTAGTTTGAATATGTGAAAGCATTCGGAGGAGGATTGCAGATTGTGAGATTGTAAATGTCCAAATATGGGTCCACTTCCTCTGCGCTCTGTAGTTTCATTTTAGAGAAGAGAGCCCACCACATCACTTTTCTAGAAGTGTCTTACTGATGTGGATGTGAAACCAAGGCAGTACATGACTAGAGAACATGCGTATTCTACATGGAGTAGTATTATCTTCGGTATTGTGGCTTCTGTGGGTTATCAGGGGGTCTCAAACGGGTCCTGGACACACTTCACTGCAGAGTTTAGTGTTATTCTGCTCTTAATTAACCTAAATCAGCCCATTTTATTTTTTTACAAAGACCTTTGTGGGGCGGCACAGTGGTGCAGCATGTAGTGTTGCAGTCACAAAGCTCCAGGGATCTGGAGGTTGTGGGTTCATGTCCTGTTCCGGATGACTGTCTGTGAGGAATGTGGTGTGTTCTCTCTGTCTGCGTGGGTTTCCTCCGGGTGACTGTCTGTGAGGAGTGTGGTGTGTTCTCCCTGTGTCTGCGTGGGTTTCCTCCGGGTGACTGTCTGTGAGGAGTGTGGTGTGTTCTCTCTGTGTCTGCGTGGGTTTCCTCCGGGTGACTGTCTGTGAGGAGTGTGGTGTGTTCTCTCTGTGTCTGCGTGGGTTTCCTCCGGGTGACTGTCTGTGAGGAGTGTGGTGTGTTCTCTCTGTGTCTGCGTGGGTTTCCTCCGGGTGACTGTCTGTGAGGAGTTTGGTGTGTTCTCCCTGTGTCTGCGTGGGTTTCCTCCGGGTGACTGTCTGTGAGGAGTTTGGTGTGTTCTCCCTGTGTCTGTGTGGGTTTCCTCCGGGTGACTGTCTGTGAGGAGTTTGGTGTGTTCTCCCTGTGTCTGCGTGGGTTTCCTCCGGGTGACTGTCTGTGAGGAGTGTGGTGTGTTCTCCCTGTGTCTGTGTGGGTTTCCTCCGGGTGCTCTGGTTTCCTCCAACGGTCTAAAAACACACGTTGGTTGGTGGATTGACAACTCAAAAGTGTCTGTAGGTGTGAGTGAATTTGTGAGTGTATGTGTGTGTCGCCTTGTGAAGGACTGGCGCCCCCTCCAGGGTGTGTTCCCGCCTTGTACCCAATGATTCCAGGTAGGCTCCGGACACACCGTGACCCTGAACTGGATAAGCGGTTAGAGATAATGAATGACAATGCAAAACATAGGGACTGATATCTAGAATCAGTGTGTTACACTGTTGATGCAAATGTTCCACATTACTTTCTTTAAGATTCACTCATTTGTGGGCCACAATGGGCCACAGGGCTCGAAGCTCCATTTAAGACAAGGCTACTGTTGATACTTTCAGAGATCACTGGCTCCCCCTGCAGTTCCAGGATGAAACCACCTGTATGTTTAGAAGCTGTTGTGTTTCCTTAGCAACAGTTTTGGCCTCACTCCTATATTCAGCTTCACTTCTTAAAACACCGCGTTGGGAAATAAGATAGAGGTTGATATGATTCGAGATAGTAAACTACTCATAGCTCTGAAGGCACTGTAAGGGTTTATTTTGAGTCTCTCTGCAGTAAATCTATGTTCATACACTCAATTCAAACAGCAAAATGGACGTCTCTATACACAGCTATCAGGGTTTACCTTTTTAAGATTGTTCCATTAAAACAGCTATAATCCCAGATAAAATGTAACACAAAGCTGAAGCTGAAAACACTTCATCTTGGCTAATTTACACGTACTGTGGGCCTTGTTATGAAAAGCTTTGTTTTATCGCTGTATATTGTCTGTAGTTTAAATAATCTGGCTCAGAAGTCCATTACTCTTGGCAGAAGACTTAAAGTGCGCCCTCTTGTGGCATCTATTTGAACATCCTCGCCCAAGTCATTACCCCTCAGGCGTGAATATAATGAGTGCAGAGGCCCTGACATAGAAAAAAAATACATTTAGAGGCTTAAAACGTTCCCTAAATTTAACAAGTCCTTCTGCTGGTTCCCTTTAATTTCTACTTATTAGGTTAATTTTCCTAGAACTGGACGCATTTCCTAAAGTTCACCACACACCCAAAAATGCCCTTTGTGTTTGTTGAAATGACCTATGAATTCTACAAATATTATTTATGCTAACAAAAGTGTTGTAGACCTGGCATATATGTTATCTAGTCTATCTAGTGTTCCAGATATCTGCATGATAGCTAAATTGACTAAAGTCAAAGCAAATCAAATCAAATTTATTTGTATAGTGCCTTTTACAACTGACGTTGTCACAAAGCAGCTTCACGGTTTCAGAACAGAACATTTAAATCAAAGCCCAATGCAAGCAGCCGAAGGCGACAGTGGCAAGGAAAAACTCCCTCGAGGCTGGAGGAAGAAACCTTGGGAGGAACCAAGACTCACAAAGGGGACCCATCCTCAAAATATAGATTGAATTTTAAATGATCACCAATGAAATGTCATTATGCTACATCATAATAATAAGGTGAGCAGCTGGTCTGGTCTGGTGTGGTGTGGTGTGGTGTGGTGTGGTGTGGTCTGGTCTGGTGTGGTGTGGTGTGGTGTGGTCTGGTCTGGGCCGCAGGTGAATCCAGAAAACCATCTTCCATCAGTGGGCCACCATTTTCTCAGAAAACAGTAAAACAGTAAAAGGGAAGCAGTTAGTTTAGTTGAGTGCAGCAGAGAATAAGAGCATGTGAATATTTTCATTAGTGTAGTGACGGATCTGACTGTAACAGACTGGGAGGAGGGAAACCAGAAGGAGCTCAGGCAAAGACATCCTTCCGCTCCAAACAAGAGAAATTGTGAGCACATCATCTGAGTTTACCCTGATTCCCCATGTCCATGAGTTCCTGAAATGACAACCTTAAACTAGACAGAGGTTAGTGGCCAAAGGCTAAACTGAACAAGTGTGTTTTGAGCCTAGACTTAAACATAGTGACTGTGTCTGCTTCCCGAACACTAGCTGGAAAATTAAACTAAAGTTCCATAATTCTACCCATCAACTAAAGTGTTCCAGAAAAATGTGTGTTATCGAAATATCTAGAATTCTACGTTAAAATGTTTACCAGTTTAATAGACTAGATGAACATATCTAGACTTCAATGCTGTAGCTTAGATGTTTTAGTGATTTTGGTCACAAAAATCAATCATTTCACCATGTAGCCAAACATTTATTCAAGAAGCACTTTCCTGAGGGGACAACAAAAGAATTAGCTGACATACCTTTCACATGTTTTATTAAGAGGACTGAGAAAAATGCAACCACATTCCGCTTAGAAACATTGTGAAACATGTTATTAAGGTGGTTGAGATGGACCAATAATGTTTTAATTGTTAAATATGTGTGTCATATAATTCAGTGTTGAAAAAATGGAAAATTAAGTTTATTTTGGAATAGCATTCAGTGGAATGGCCCTTCTATACACAAGCCAAAGTTTTACAAAATTATGTAAACAGTAAATTCACCAGTGTTAAATTAACACTGTTAGTGTAATAATTTAATACTCTCAATGTGAACACTAATAGTGTTGATTTAACACTGGAGAATTTGCTGTGTACTAGCTAAAGTATTCCAAGATTAGATATATTTGCTAAACGTTTTCGGCATTGTGTACTAGCTAACACAACGCTAAAGCATAGAATTCCACTCACTGAGGTGTTACAGAATACACTAAAGTGCTATAGAATTTCACTAGCAAGTGTCCAACAATTCTATAGAACATTGCACAAATGTACTAGCTTCTGTATAAAGTAGTGTGACCAGACGTCCTCTTTTACCCGGACATGTCCTCTTTTTTAGACTTAAAAAAATGTCCGGCCGGAATTTCACAAACGTCCGGGATTTTGTTTTTCTAGAGCTTACATAGAACTTCGAGAAGCGTTTCGTTCACACTAGTCCCGCCCTCGCCTACTCCGATTGGTTCGCTTGAGTGAGAAGGGGGCGTGGTGAAGTAGCCTAAAATCTGGACGGTCTGACTGTAGAGCTACCGTTATTGGTCGAGAACCTTCTCAGTAAACATATAATTCGTCAGTCTGCACTTCAGTAGTCCTCGTTTACGTCAGCGCCCCCCCATTGTGTACTAGCTAACACAAAGCTAAATCATAGAATTCCACTCA